>NC_060269.1:95340063-95501707 GCF_021613505.1 Equus quagga
GTGGGCTTGGGCGGGCTGTGAAGACAAGAATTCATACTGGCTGCTGAGTGAAGCCTACTAGCAGCTGAAAGCCTGAAAACACAGCGCCGCTTCAGTCCTTTTTCCTCCACCCGAGCCTCCAGCCTCTTTCCACCGTCTCCACATCCACCTGCACAGGACACAGCCACCGCCCATACTTCCTCCAACATCGGGCTGGTTTGTCTGTGGCTAGACTCCCACCTTCATCCCATCAGACATTAGGTTTCTCATATAACAATTAGGAAAAATACTGTTTAAAAGCAGTCCCCAGGAACGGGTCTCTGAAATGAACAGAGCCCCAGCTGCTGCTCACAACCCTGATCCTGGGGAGGCGGGGGGTGTTGGGATATAACTAAAACAGCCTTTCCGCAAATAACTGCAAAGTGGGACAATCCAAAAATTGTAAAAAGTGGGAGCACTTTTTTCTTACAGACAGAATGCTTTCCTCAAAGTCTGTATAAACTCTGAGAGGTTAAACCTAACGGGATGCCAAGAATTAACAACAACACAAAAGACGTTTTCTTAAGTTTCCAAAGACCAGGCTTTCTATTTGAGGCCCAGTGACTAATGCCTGTAACAGCCTAAGGTTACAAAGTGCTGATCAGCAGAAAGTTTCATGTTTGGGAATGACAAGGCCCACATGTGCATTCCAGGGACTGACAAATTTTGCAGTACTCAGAGGAAGCCGGCAGTGGGAGGGAAGCAATGTGACAAATAGGCAAGAAGTATTTATAAAGGCACGATCTGATTAGAAACAGATGCTCCAGCTGCTCTCTCGCACCACCCAACATCACAGAGATGATGAGAAGCCCTTCCCGCAGCTAGCCACCTAGGAAAGGTAATGAGAAAACCATGGAGGGTCACTAATCATTTCAAAACCCTCTGGCTTTCCAGTGGGATCCCAAATAATCCGATTCCATTTCAAACATATCACCTTTCTTGTTGAGGAGAAAACCACCCAAATGTCTCACGGTCGCTCACTGGGTCATTTCTGTTCCTTCTGTCCTGTCTTTACGGTGTGTTATATCTTTCAGACAAGTTTTTTTTTCTTGAGGAAGATTAGCCCTGAGCTAACATCTGCCACCAATCCTCTTTTTCCTGAGGAAGGCTGGCCCTGAGCTAACATCCCTGCCCATCTTCCTCTACTTTATATGTGGGATGCCTACCACAGCATGGCGTGCCAAGCAGTACCATGTCCGCACCAAGGATCCGAACCGGCGAACCCAGGGCCGCTGAGAAGCAGAATGTGGAAACTTAACTGCTGCGCCACAGGGCCGGCCTCCAGACAAGCTTTTTTAAGACAGTGATGAATAGGAGCTCAAAGATAATTCAGGGCCCATATCAGTTGGAAGTGTTTTTCCTCAACTTTTTATGCCGTTCTACTCCTCATATTCACACATCAATTCCTCAGTGCTTCCTATCTGAGAGATATTGTGGCTCAGTTTGTGTATTTCTATTCACTCAATGCATTAATCAGCAAATAATGAAATATGGATGGAACACTTCCTTCCCTATGCCACCATTTCTATCACCGGATATAAATTAGCCACTTCCTTTTTGAAAGATCATTTATTTCTGTCCCTTTCTGAAAACGGAAGGGGGTTTCAGTTATGGTAATGACCATATCAAGGCAGTCTCTGAGAAAGAAAAAAAAAAGCCAAACCAGCTCGAAGGCAGTCATAAACAAGAGCATGATAAACACATTTTCAGGAAATAAACATACAAATTAAAACTTGATATCACTCTGAAAATATTACTAAACAATCTTGGCCAAAATTCTCAAGCCTTCCTAAGAATTCCACTACATCCTAATCTCAGCCCTGGACGAAACACTAGAAGGGTGGAACAGAAGCTGTTTACATAAATTTGGGGTATGTGTCAGTTCCTTATTGCCATGTAACAACTTATCACAAAGTTAGTGGCTTGGAGCAACACCTATTGATCAGCTCTTGGTTCTACGGGTCAGAAATCTGCGTTGGTATGGCTGGGTTCTGCGCTCAGGACATCACAATGCTGAAATCAAGGTGCTGGCCAGGCTTAGTTCTCATCTGGAAACTCTGGGGGAAAATCCCACTTTCAAGCTTGTTTAGGCTGTTGACAGAATTCAGTGCCTTGCGGCTGTAGCACTGAGGGCCTACTCTCCTGGCTGGCTGTCCGGCCAGGGGCTGAGCTCAGCTCCAAAAGGTCACCCACAGTTCCTAGCCATATGGCCACCTCATCTTCAAAGCCAGCAACCGAGAATCCCTCACGTACCCCTTACATTTCAAATCTCCTTCCTCAGGAAGAGTTCAGTCCCTTTTAAAGGACTGATTAGGTCAGGTCCACCCAGGACAATCTTAAAGTCAACTGTGCCATAACAGAACCTAATCACAGGGTGGCTGTCCCATCATATTCACAGGTTCTGGGGGTGATCCTGGGCCTGGACACCAGGTGGCTGAGATCTTGGGGCCCTCTTAGGATTCTGCCTACCACCGTGTGCATTATAATATTCCTATATTCTCCTGTGTGACTTTAGGATAGGATATAATAATGAATATTAGCATTTCTCTAACTGAAAACAAACAACTACGTCACCAGGGGCAAAAAGGACAGAAATTAGTAAAAGCATAGTAAACTAGATCTCTCTCAATTCACTAAAGCATGTGCACCCTCTTTTATACCAAATTTGATAAGGCAACTAACCACTAACCAGCTAGAGAATCATTTTGCCTTTGGAGGAAGTCTTCCAACAAGAAAGTAAACCGCAAATATTTAGGTGCCTACTACGTAACAAGAATTCTAGAAAATGCAAAAGCTTCTTAAGGAACTCAAGCCTTATTAGGGAGAAAAATCAGAGATAAAACAGAAGACAACTGCAAAATATTAGATGATGAAATATGGCACAAAGGTTGTCAAGGTCAGACAGTAGAGATTAACATGGGCCACAGCAAAAGAGTAAGGCTTTCTTAGGGGGGTTCAGATCTGACCTAGCTCATGATAAGGTGAAATAAGGTTTGGATAGTGGCAGACAAGGAATGGAGATGGAAGGAGACCAAGAGGTAGAATGTGCTGTCAAGGGAGGCAGCAGGAAGAGAAAGAGGTCCAAGGGGCATGGAAGTCAATGAACTGGAAAAACTGAAGAATTAAGGTTAGAGGATATAAGGGCCAGCCCTGGCAGCCTAGTGGTTAAGTTTGGCGCTCTCTGCTTTGGTGACCTGGGTTCAGTTCCTGGGTGTGGCTCTACGCCACTTGTCTGTCAGTGGCCATGCTGTGGTGGTGGCTCACATACAAAAAAAGAGGAAGATTGGTAGTGGACGTTAGCTCAGGGCAAATCTTCCTCAGCCAAAAAAAAAAAGTAGAGGATATAAGACTTTAAAACTGGTTCACATTTCATTTTACGGGGGACACTCCTTAAAGTGAAGCATTACGAAGGCACATATAAGTGATGCACAACTGAACACATATTCCCAGGATCTGTCACTGGGTGTTAACTGGGAACAATCACAGAGCAGTCACATCACGAAAGATTTTTCTGCTTCCTACTCCACAGTGCACTTAGGAACATATCTTCCCCCAGAGCAGCAGACCAAGAGATCTTGGGTGTAGAACTGCCTTCTAGCCATGGTTTGAACCAAGATTACTAGCCTGGGTAACCACCCAAACGGTAAGCTATTTGAGGCAAACTTCCTTCAGAGCATTTAAAAAAAAAAAAACAAAAGTGTATCTTGCAGAGAACCTAATAGATTGATTCCACCAGTCATGGCTACAATTTCTGTCATTCTAATCAAGCTAAAGCTTTCTTATTTCTTCCTTACTCTGTTTTCCTTCTCACAAAATGGAACTAATTAGTAACCACTAAAAAAAATAAATAAGTATTCCCACCAGCAGAACAAACAACTTTCTGCCTTCAGAAGGCTGACTGCATAACATAGAAGCATCCATCCAGTTGCAAGAGAAAGTTGGTTTGGGGGTTTTCTCATACATTTTGGCGCGCTTAGGAAAGCAGAGCCAAGAGGCTATATTACAATTTTCCTCTACTCACAAATGTTTCCTATTGATGGATGATTTTAGACGCTGGCTTTCTTGTCTCGATCAGCTAATGCAAAACAAACCTTCTTTTCACATGCTGCCACAGAAGAATGTTCCCACAGTCCCCTCCGCCCTCTCCATTGTCTCTTAAAGAGGCATTTTCATTATCATTATTAGCACGGTATTTCTGAAAAACCAAGTAGGACCCAAGAAGGACACTGGGAAACCTCTACTACATACAACAACCTGTTATACAATCCCATCAGCTCTCAGAAGTAGAGATAAAATATGTGCAAACAGCAGAGGTTACATTTTCATGCATGTTGTTTGCACAAAGCACAAAGGAGTTGGTCAGCAACCTAGACTTCTCACTGAGACGGGGCCCAGTTCCACCTCAGTGCTCCTAGACTAATAGATTAAGAGTCATGGGATATGTGAAATGAGGATATGTTTCTGACAGTCTTTGATACCATGATTACGGGGAAGCATTAAGCTGAAATCGAAACTTGAAAGATCACAGCTTGGCAAGGATCCTTGCTGTAATTCATACATTCTGCAGGAAGGAGAAACTGAGAAAGTTAAATGAAACCCAAGGTGAAACAAAGAACAGAATTAGCAGAAGTCTTAGGCACTGATCCAAGTAGCTGCCTTAAACTCTTTCAAAGCCTAATGGTTCACTAGAATAATTATTATTCATGTAGTGAAAATGAAAGGCAGGCAAGGGGAAATAAGTGATAATTACACTGGCAAAAACACGAAGAGCAACTTTGGCCATTTGGATTTGAGAAAAATCCAAGCCTCAAATCCCTCCCACATGAAGAGGGTCAGACCCTCTCTCTTACTGTAATCATGGCTGCAGTTAAACCCTTTTGCCACCACTGCACCAATGGGCAGGCTTCAGTTGGCGATGACCAGGAGTGGGTTTTGTGCACTGTGGCAGCTGCAACTGCCGATGTAAAGAAATAGGCTTGGCAGCCATCCCCAGGGTTCCTGCTCCGTGCCACTTCCTACCCACTCTTTAGCCCAGATAGTAATAATGCGGAAGACAGTGTGACAGCCACAAGTCATCTGGCTGCTCACACGCACAAACCCTCAGGAACAATTGCTGTAAAACCAGGTATGTTTGGACAGAGAAATGAGCGAAGCTTCTGTCCTCATGGAGAGTAGAGCATTAATAAATGCACCTCGTATCTCACCTCATATTCTGAGATGAAGGCAGAAAAGTAGATTGATATTGAAAGCATCGGTTCAAAGCTGCCTGGAGTACCTGAATAATGAAGGTTAAAATATTTACAGTAGGGAAAAGAGGGAAGAGACTCAACTACTTTTTTGGCTAGAGAACTAAAAAGAGGGGCTCTAACATTTCCCTTGATCAATCCACCAAAAAGCAACCACTGAACATTTATGTAAAGACCACAATGCTAAGTGCGGTTTAGCAAAAAGAAACCAGATATCCCGAGGCCGCCATGCTTGGTCTACCCTTCAAGCTTCTCAATACTTTCCTCCTTCCACCACAGCCATCACATAAATAACACTTCACTGGGCACTGTTGTGCCAAGCACCATACCTGGAACTTTAAAAAATCTTCCCCTTTAATCCTCATAATGCTGTGAAGTAGATATTATTAGCTCCATTTTATAGATGAGGAAACCAAACTTCAATTAAATGGCAGAGCCAGCACTCAAACCAGTTTTGTGAGATTCCAAGTCCACCCCCACCCATACCTTAAGCTGGACAACTGACTCTTTTCAAAGCACACCCACCTCTGCACCGAGAATGCCTCCATCCTCAGCTCCACCTGGCACATCCTACTCACCCTTAAAATTCCAGGCAAAATGCCACCTTCTTCACTAAGCCTTCCCTGGTTCCTAGATTTAGACATCAGTGCTCCTATCCTACAAGTGTTCACTGTGTTTGGAACGCTTGTTGCATCCTGCTCCTAGCAGTGCACTCACCTTCCCATGGGTCAGGTCCCAGAAGAATGTCGACTTTGTGAGGACAGGAACCCTGTCTTACTCATCTTACTTTGCACTTTACTTACCACAATGGCACATGGAGCCAGTGCCGTATGTTTAGGATGAACGAACGCAGACTCAGTTCTCACAGAGTTCACCCCCCACCCGCCGCCCTGCCTTCTCCAACGAAAAAAACAACTGCCCTACAGGAGGGAGCATTCATTATGGGCTAAAACGTCCCACATGAGTTTGGTGGGGAGGTGAGGTTTAGGGGGGGCCCTTGGAAAATGGAGAAGAGAGAGACCTTACTGCTCTAGCCACATGCTTCAGTATGGTCCTTTCCCAACACTTAGTGGCAACTAACTGTGCCTAGTCAGAGGTCAAACACTGTCGGGGCGCTTGCTCTTGGGGAAATAATTATTCTGCTGAAGTTAAAGTTAATATTTACAAATCTATCTATCCAGCTAGCTATGCCAGGCACCATGCTGCGTACTTTACGTTGACCTCACTTCTTCTCACAGTCCGCTCTGAGGGATGCACTATTACTATTCCCATTTTATGGCTGAGACAACAGAAGCTCAAAGCCTGAGCTGCTCAGGGTCATGCAGCAAGTCAGCTGTGGTTCAAAGCCGGGCAGGCTGCCCCCAAGGCCCCTGCCACTACATTAGTTAGCAAAGAGAGCCTAGAAAAGCCACTCTGGTCAACCTTTTATAAACCACAGAGTGAGATGTGTGTGTTGGCCATCAGGGGATTTCCACAGCCTCATGTGAGTGGAGGCACCATCTTCTGAGGTCAGAAATAGTAGGAGAAGTAGCTCTGTCATGGCACACAGGCCCTAAGCCACCATGTGGGAGCTCATAAGGACAGCGAAGCGGGAGCTAAGAGGGGGAAGGGAGCAGGAAGCAAGAGGAGGAAGAATCTGAGAAGAGACGCACTTCCACCTCCAGCTGCTAGAGTGGCTGTTTGCATTTCTCACACACAAGGAACAAGTCTAACCTAAAGATTATAGATTAAAGTTGAACAGCCTGCAGCAATCACTCCTACTCTTATCCAAAAAGCAGAGTATCAAGTCTCCTTTCGTATTTCTCTCTAGCGACACTATAAAACCAGTCGCCTAGAAAAATCCATGAAAGCTCACACAGAAGAGGCAAAGAAAATGTATCAGAGAGAAGAAAGGCAGGATGCAGTTCGCAGTCCTGACTGATTCAAACCACATGACTAACACATCCGAAATTCCTATCGCTTCCTCCTTAGCTTCTCAGACCACAGAGGAGCAATCACACATATGGTTGTGTTGCCAAAAAACTTTTGGTAATAGGGGCTGGAGAAGAAGAAATATTTTCTGAATTTCAATTAGATAGAAAATCCAATGAAAAATTCTGCTGCATTATTATGTTGGTTAAGAGGTTTGCTTTGCATTTTTGAAGATTGTCTTAAATACGTCAATAAAGTCTGACAGATGTGCATTAAAAAAAGAAGAAAAGAAACATTTTCTGCACTCCTACCTACTATGTGCAAGGAACTGGCAAGCCATTTTATCATCTTAATTATCCTAAAAAAAGACGCACCTTTTGGGATGGGAGGACATCTCCAGGTGCATCCCTCATCCTGTCTAGAGGGGAAGAGGCTCACCACCCAGCCTTTTAAGATGAGACTAAGGAGAAAATAAATAGCCATTGATTTGCTGATGGAACACCACTATACACTTCTCAGTTTATATTAAAAAATAAGCCTTTTAAAACTAGTAATATTTTTTACTCTCAGGGAAACTAGTGTTCATGTTTCTCAAGCCTTCTCTGAGCGAAGCATTAGCTGGCAATTTCACTTATGTTGTTTCCCTTAATGTAATATTTACTTAGACTCCCATCTCTGAAGCCATTTTAATTGCATTCACATTCCTTTACATGTACTTGTCTGCAGCTTGCAATGTGGAACAAATATGCAAACCACCAGCCACTGTGGCACCAACACAAAATACTTGTTTTTTTTTTATTTCCTAACAATCCATAAGGTATTTACAAATAGTTTACTCAGACCTATGCAACCATACTCAGATGTCATCAATTTAGGCAATAATATTTCTGCAAGTGCAACAAATAGCAAGCCCTTCCAAAATCAAACTTTAATAAATTTAAAGTCACATAATTATTTAATACCATTTTCTTCTCTCCTTCCAATAAAAATTGGTAGTTGCAGGGTCTGCCCTGTGGCCAAGAGATAAGTTCGCGCACTCTGCTTCGGCGGCCCAGGGTTTCACCAGTTTGAATCCTGGCCACGGACATGGCACTGCTCATCAAGCCATGCTGAGGTGGCATCTCACATGCCACAACTAGAAGGACCCACAACTGAAAATACACAACTATGTACCGAGGGACTTTGGGGAGAAAAAGGAAAAATAAAATCTTAAAAAAAAATTGATCGTTTCTTCCTCTTGAGCCTTCTCTTATGGTCTAAATTTCTCTCCCACCAAATAGACTTTGTTTAGAAAACTATCTTCTTCTCTCCTCTTCATTTCATATTATATTGTGTAGCTGGACTTATCCACCTTAAAACAAATCAGCACACACACATACAGAGCTTCTTTAGCCACTGCGTTCCATAGCTAAAAGACCTCCAAGGACCTCTGTCCCTATTCCAGCTGGGGTCTGCTTTAATGACAGGCACCACCATTTCTCTGGGCTTCGGTTTCCTCATCTGTAACACAGGGGAGTGGGGAGGGGTTGTTGAGGGGGGGTGCACGAACAATCTATAGTTCTGAAATTATGGGATTCTGTCACTCACAAAGGGATAAGAGAAGAAAAGTTGCAAGAGCCCACCTTAGAGTGGCTATCAGGCTTCAGACAAAACCTTGCTAGAAGTATTCAGTCATCAATATAGAAGCATAAAATACTGAAGCCAAACAAGAAGACACAAGAGACAGGGAGGAAATCCATCCAAATGCAAGTCAAATAGTGGGTTACCCTGTCCAAGAAGCACAACTTTAGTATAGTTTTGAGACCAGAAAACCAGCCTATTATCTAGCAGAAAGCAAAACAACCAACCAGCCCTTGTGGGCCTGGATCAACGTGACAGAGAAGGCTCAGAGCGGTGGGAGGCCACTGTCACCAGACGATTCCCACACCAAGAAATCTCACAATTCTAGCTCCATATTTGAGCTTGAGAGTCTCCAATTTTGTTTCTTCATACAACAACAAGGGAATCACAAGCCTTAGATCTTATGTGAACACAAGTACAGGAAATGAAAATGACTGCGATGGACACAGGCATAACTCATGTATCCAAATAGGTGTTTTTGTAGAACTAGAAAGATTCAAGAGATCCATGCCAAAAAAGCAGAAAAGATTGATTCATTGTTTCTCCCAAGTACTAGACACCTGAGCTCTCTTTAAAAATGAGTGTCTCTAACATATCTTTACCATGTAAAGAAAATAGATCAAACCCCCATATACCCAACATCCAGCCCAAGAAACAGAGATTGCCAAAAGTTTTGAAGCCCCAGGGTACCCTACAAGATGGCGTCACTCTCTCATGCTCACACCAGAGGCAAACACTATCCTGAATGTGCATTAAATCGCTTTCTTGTTTTTCTTTATAGTGTTACCTTACACACTACCCTAAGCACACAGTCACTGAGTCCTAACTTCAAAATAATAGAAGTGCCCACTTCCTTCTCCATACCATCCATCAAGAAATTCAGTGTTCTTCCCTACAGGGGAATGAGGCTGCTGGGAGAAGTTCCTTTAAAGGAGTGGTTCTCAAAGTGTGGTCAGAAGTTCCCTGGGGCCTCGGCAGAAAAATTCTAGGAGTGTACAACTTCCTCCTTCTCCACGTATCTGTGAGGATGGATCTCCTTCACGCACTTCAACCAAAATAATATATTGCATCAGAGTGAACGAGCAGCGGATCTGAAGGTACAGCTGTCTTCTATAAAGTCCACCATTAAAAAGATTTGCAAAAATGTAAAACAATGCATCTCATCTCACTAGTCTTTTGGTTTGAAAAATGCAGTTCCAGTTCATAAAACTTATGTTAACATGTAATAAGATTATCGTTATTTAAAATGAATTAATAAGTAGATTTTTTAAAACTTAAAAAATTAATAATAGAAGTGGATTGAAGTTGCAAGAAAAACCCACAGGATGGCTATGGAAGTACTTTTCGTTTTGGTATAAAGTATGTCAACTAACCAAAAGTGTCCCTGACTGACACCGTCCCAGTAAGCTCTTTGGGATGGTAGAGAGAGCTTTGCAATGGTGTTCTGTGTTGTCTGTAAGGCATTAGTGATTCTGTAGTCCACAGGCTGGAGGTGCCCACACAGGCGGCACCAACAGTAACCCACGCTGTGTTACCTTTTTACAAGCCTTTTACAAGGGCTCACATTTTTTACAAAGGGTGGTTCACCATAAATATCTAACTGCATTGAGGACCTAAGTTAAAGTTGATTCATTCCATCTGCAGCCCAGCTCCAAAATGATTAAATTGTTTTCACCATAAATTAATCAGTGACCAGGGTGCTAAACATGGGATCAGTGACTGGAAGGGGAGTCTGGGTTTTCTCCACTGGGCAATGGGAAACCCCTCAAGAACTTGCCTACAAACTGCCTATCTAGAAAGCCTCAGTTCCACTGTCCTTGGATTTGAGGCATAAGCAAAAGTCAGAGGATTTGGCTCCAGTTCTGAGTCTGTGGGGCTTAAGCAGGTCACTTACTCTCCTGGGTCTTGGCTTCCTTCTCTGCAAAATGAAAGAGCTGGATGAGATGATTTCTTTAAGAGTCCTTCCCGCTTGAACACTCTGAAAACCCAGGCAACAAAAACCTGAAGTGGCGTTCACTTTGCCTCCACAGCACCTAGTACAGGGCATGGCAGGGTCAGTGTCAGCTCAACCTGGGTTACTGAGCTGTACACAGTCGACAAGTACTATAGCCAAGGGGTCATTTTAAGGAGCAAAAGGACAACAGGAAGAGGAAGTAGAGAGAGTCAACACATGACATCCCGGATGTTTTAATCCAGATTTCAGCTGGTAGGAATAGAACTTATAAACACCACCAACACCAGAAGGGACAGACCCCAACTCTTTAGGCTCAAATGAGGGGACTACATCTGAGTGATCAAGACTGTGGCCATGGTGAAAAAGAACAGACCCAAAGCCAGAAGCAGTATTCCTGGGGCTCAAATAAACCCTACTTTCTAGAGACCACAAGAAATGCCTTCATCTCCAAAAGGAGGTAAAAGTGGTATCGACTCACCAAAACTGTCCGAAAGAAAAATATAAAGAGGTCCACGAAGTGCACTGAAATAGTACAGGACCGCCACTCTGGAAACATGGCTTATTGCTTTAAATCTATAAAACCAGCTAACGTTCATAAGGCATTATTTGTATGCCAGGCACTATTCTAAGTGCTTTATATGCAGTAAAGTGTACATCTTCACAACCCTGTAAGATAGATATTATTCTCATGTTACAGACGTGGAAATTAAGTCACGGAGATACAAAGAAACTTGCCCAAGGTCTCAAAGGAAGTAAGTAACAAAGCCTGGATTTTTAACTCGCTTTAACAACTATTAAATTACATCAGCAATTCATCCCAGCATTTCTTCCATAAAAACAAATTTCAGTTTCTGTCCTGTTTGCTTGACATGTGGCACATTCTCACTAACTGGAATGTTGTGTTTGGGATAGTCTGACGAAATACATGCTGAGCTGGGGAGCTGAACTGTTGATGGAGGAGCCCTGGGGAGATGGTCATGCTCTGAGCACCAGCCAGCGAGCTGCTTCCCTCACGCATGCTCTGTGGGGCTGCCTCACACGTGTGGGTCTCGTGAACACATGCTGACAAGGTCCATCCAATCCCCTCCCACCACAACAACACGTAGGTTTACCTGTGACCCGACTGTGCTAGAGAGCAGGGCCAGGGCTTGGCAGGAGAGATGGACCCATTCCTCAGCCTGGCAGAGGGTAGCAAAGCCAGCACAGAAGAGCAGAGATCCCAGGGGGGAGGGGCTCTGATTCTTTTTTCAAGGGGTTCAAGTGGGACTTTGGGCAAGTTATTTAACCTTCTCAAGCTTTTATTCTCACCTGTTAAATGGCATCAAAATGGCACCAACTCAAGTTTGCTTACTGACTAAATGAGATAATGCATATGAAGTGCATAGGCACAGTGCCTGCCATTGGGGGAGTGTTCGATATTATTACTTACTATTGATAAGAAACTTACTTTGATCTATAAACCTGGAAATAACCCAAATGAAAGGAGTGTTAAAATGAGACTCTCCCCCAAAACGACAAGCTCCTAACTCAGTTAAAGATCCATCACCACCTCAAGGGCTTGCCTTCCATCTCACTCAGCATGTACTCAACTGCTAATTACAAGTTAGCTGTTAATTATCTCATAAAACTTTCTTCAAATCGCAGGGTACTAAATGTCTGTGCCCCTAAAAGGGCTTTTCTTGAGCTCCATTCCTTTCCATGTCCTGGTTTCCCAGTTCTTCCCTTTCTGTCTCCTCTTTGATTTGTTTCTAATTTATTAGCTCAGGACATTTCCCACTGGATAAATGGACTCTGTTTCTTAACAGTTACTATTCTTCTCCCCTCTAAACCACTGAGCAAAAGACAAAATAGTTGTTAAGCATAATTAAAGAACTTCAGTGAAAAGTGAACTAGTTTTCTAAAGCAAGACACCAAAACAGAAACCAAAAAGATGGCACATTTAAAGCTTCTGTATAACAAGACATCAAAAAGAAAGATACATGGCAGACTGGGAGAAGATTATCTGCACATATATAAAGGATGAATGTGAACAAGATAGAAAGAAATAGTTCATCTGGGGAGCGGCGGAGGGGGAAGGCAAGGATGTGAATAGGTTATTCAGAGAGAAATAAATATAAATAGCCAATAACCATAGCAAAAGTTGTCCAACCTCACTATAATCATGGTAAGTTTGCTCTCATAACCACCTAGACGTGTTGTATCTTGTGGAGCCATTGCTCCACTTTGGAATTACTTTAGAAAAATAATTTACATCCCCATATTTTAAAAGACCCTTTTTTTTAAAGGACCTTATGAAGCTGGACGGAAGAGAGGCACTGTGACAACCACTTGGCATTTCACACCCAGACTTTCTTTAAGATGAGCAGGGAATCACTGAATAGCCACAAAGTTGTGTCCACTTTAAGGCGGTTTTCCTTTCCCCACTTTCCCAAGCAAATACTACCCTTCTAAAAAGCTCATCAAAGTCTTGGCATATTTATAAATGTTGTGCTACACCCAGGCAAGATTCAAAGATCATAATTAAGAAGGATTTAGGGGCCGGCCCGGTGGCACAGTGGTTAAGTGCACACGTTCTGCTTCGGTGGCCCAGGGTTCACTGATTTGGATTCCAGGTGTGGACATGGCACTGCTTGGCAAGCCATGCTGTGGCAGGTGTCCCACATAGAATGTAGAGGACGATGGGCACGGATGTTAGCTCAGGGCCAATCTTCCTCAGGAAACAGAGGATTGGCAGCAGATGTTAGATCAGGGCTAATCTTCCTCAAAAAAAAAAAAAGAAGAAGGATTTAGCTAAAAGAACCACTTCAATATTCTGTTCCAGAACAATGTATATAACAATTTAAATTTTAAAAATAATTAGGGTTCTCGTTCACCAACATATCTCTCACCCAGGTCTGCATTAAATCTGTGGTACCATTTTTAAATTTAACATTTAAATATCAGTATCTTAAGTGATAGGCTTGGAAAAAAATCTCTCTCTAATAATTCTAAAAAATATGGCAGCATGGAATAATAGTATAAGCAGTGGCTGCAAGTCATTCAGGAGTGAAAATTCCAGCTCTGCTACTTTTGAACTGAATGACTTTGGGGCAGGTTACATCTAAGTCTCTTTTTCTTTAATTGTAAGGTGGGGATAATAACTATGTCATAGGTTTGTTACAGCTTAACTGTGATACCAGAAAGCACCTGCCTACATCAAGCAACTTCACGAGACAATATTTAAAATATCTCTCTCTATCAATTCACTGTCAATTCTGCTAGCCATTTAAGTAAATTTACGTGAGATAAACAGGTAGATATCATATGTAAACTTCTGTTGTTGTTGTTAGGAAGACTGGCCCTAACATCTGTTGCCAATCTTCCTCTTTTTGCTTGAGGAAGATTGTTACTGAGCTAACATCTATCTTATGTGGGACGCTGCCTCAGCACGGCTTGACCAGCAGTGCTAGGTCCATGCCCGGGATCCAAAGCTGCGAACCCTGGGCTGCCGAAGTGGAGTGTATGAACTTACATGGTGCGGGCCCCTGTAAACTTTTTAAAATGTAAATACTTATTCTTTCCATGAACCCTGCAGCCTCAATTCCACAGGACAAAGATATCTATGAATAACACTTCTCATGCTATTATTTCTAGAATTTTCACCAAGCATGTTGGCAGCTCTCTGGAAGGTACTAAGTAATGAAAATGAAAATACTGAAAGCAGCCCACTGATTTCCACACTGAATAGCTTCACAGGTCATTGCTATACATATAATTTCAATAATTAGGAAAAATAAGCCCAAGGGAAGGCCCTGAATACAGCATCAAAGACAACTCGCTATACCCTTTACTGGGGCTGCCTCGCTCAGTCACTCTGCAACAATTGCTGAGGGACAGGAGTGAATTATATCACGCTCTGTCAATTCCAATTCTGGTAATGGTCTGAGCAGCCCAGTGCTGAGAACGACTGGGCTGACACAAGAAACACGTGAAATGCAAATTAAAATTTTCAGCCTCCTGCGTTGGTGTTCCCTTCTCCACCCTCCAAAGCTTCTTGTCATGTGCTCAACCATGAAATAACGACACCAGAAAATTTCTGGGGAAAAGTGAGCATATCATTAAATTCCTTGTTCGTCCTGTAATCTCCTTTGAGGATGTTATGCCACAGTAATTTTTACCAATTAAGTCCTTCTATAAGGGAAAAACCTGGGCCTGTGGCTGCAGTCAATTCTGAAACATTTGTTAGGAACTCCGCTGTCCTGGGCACTACTCTATGCTGTATTTAAGATACAAAAATGAATAAGGCATGAAAACTAATATGGTACAACAAGATACCTGCTTATTGCAGGACCCTAAGAAAAGGGGAAATCAGAAAACTAATTCTCCTAACTGTGCCTGAGCCAGGGGAAAGCTAAGAGGCCTGGAGAGTCTTGAAGGATGAGTAACTGCAGAGGGAGGGTGGGAAGAAGAGGCCAGGAGAAAGGCATTCATGTGACACGCCAAGTGAGCCACGTGAAAGGAGAGGCTGTGCACAGGGCCTGCAAAGTAGCACAATGAGGATGATGGAAAGAAAGGTGTCGAGTCACGGAAGGGCATGCACATCACCTGGGAGGTGAGCCTTTATCCTGAAGGGAAAAAGAGTATGGAAGGGCATTTCTGCAGAAATAAATTAAGAGGGAGGGAAAAACACATTCAGCTTCTCCAATACCTTTTTCCTTTGGAAAATCTCTTATCCCAATAAAAATTAAAAGGCCCTTTAGTTCGATAGTTGGTACACAAGTATTATGAAATGCTTTTTAAGAACTGGAGTAAGCACCTGAATTTTAAATTAATAGTTCAAAGGGGCCTGAAATGTCAGAGTGAATTTCTAACTAACCCTCCTATTCATAGTACAGAAGCATCCCATTGCCAGTTGCTGTTTGTGATGGCTCTTAGTTGTATTTATTCAGCTGTGGTGCACTCTGATCTTTATGAACCATGAAGTTGGTAGAGTTTGGCTTTCTCCTCTTGACTGGATTTTGGGTGGATTTCTTTTTTCTAATTTCTTAAGAAAAATGAGCATGCATACATTTATTATGAATTCCCTTGATGCCTAAAGTCCAAAGACTGACTTTATTTGGTTAGGGGTCTGAAATATGATCTAGAGGTCACAACATCTCTCAAGTTGTTCCCTAACTATCAGAGTTAAGCTCAAATGTCTCTTACTTTATGCTTATTTTTGAATCTCCAAAATGCTCAAATGCTACAAAAGTTGGTTGACAAAGCCAATATTCAATGGATTCAATTTAGAAAACTAGCAGAAGAAAATGTCTAAAGCTTATGACCTTGCTTTCTGTGGGCCCACTGGCTCCCCCACCCCCACTACCACCGCCAAATCAGAATTAGAATTTGATGACAATAACAGGGCAATTTTTTCAAGAGTCTCAGATCCTCAAGACAAGGTGTAATATTAATATAACAGCATATCAAACTATGGTGCTGTTGACCAAGACTTCCATTCCAACTTGATTCTGCTGGCCTGAAAAATTAGGAACAAATCCAGCATCTGACTTTCGCTGGTAGTCTTTTCTTCAAGGCAAAGGAGGTTTTTCAAGCCAAACATAATATGTGAAAGGAAGATTGGGCCACGTGTGCACATGGAGCTTTCCATTCCACATTTCTCAGTAAAAATGCTCCAGCATAACAGTGTTTGAGCAGGATAAACTGAGAAGGGCTGAATGGTCAATGACCATGTAAAATGCCGAGAATATCTTTAGAAGAATAGGAAGACACCCCAAATACTCCTCGTTACCCTTTGTCTCAAACTGTGATCTTGAATCATGTGGAACTACCATTTTTATAGTTCAGAAACAGCTAAAATCAACCACTTCACATGATTCAAATGACCACTAGGAAATTCTGCAGAATTAAAGGTAATTTTGCCACATTTTCTGTTGATGATCTAACCAGTTTTTTGCTTCCTAAAAACATTATGGAAGAGCAAGCTTTTGAAAAGAAGGCTCTCAAAATCCATACAAAAACAACAGAAATTTTATCAATAAAATGTTTCTGAGAATTAGAAATACAAGCTAAAGGAACCTCCTAGGAAGACATTTTCTAAATATTCTGTTTACTAAACATTTGCTTTTTTTGTTTTTCAAGACTCTCTAATTGTCACAATTCAATAGATGGGAAGAAGAAGAGGGGCAAAGAAGGGCGAGTGCTGAGTTCCTGCTGGACAGCGAAGGGTTAATGAGAAATCTGAGCCTCAAGCGAACCCCCCAGGCCTCGGTTTCCTCTCTCACAGGAAGGCCCTGGAGTAGATGACCTCTAACGTCCCTCCTGGCTCTAGCACTAACAACTTATTGGAATTTGGTAACACACCTTATTCTACCTATAGCCACTTGCATTTTACATCCTCCTACTGCCAGGCTCATAAATAATTTCACAGCCTGTAAGGAACAGCCATTAACTGTCATTGGACCTCAACCAAAAAGAAAAAACTCCAAACCCATTCACTATCTATAGCACCTGTTTTTGCAGAGGGACATCTGCCCGGGAGACCACACTCAAGAATGCCCCCGCTCTCTCTGCCGTGGGCTCCAGTCACACCACACAGCTCAACTTCGGTTCTGCTTCTCCCCACTCCATCTCCTACAGCTCAAACCTGTTTGGAGATATCCTGTTAAGGAAACAATTTAAAAGTCTTGCTGCTGTCCTCAAACGATCTACACACTCTCAAATCAGAGTTCAAGCAACTGCTTCACTTCTATTTTAAAAATAAGCACATTTGCTACAAAAATGGGCATACCAAAAGAACGCACCGAAAAACAACAAAAAACTTTAATGGTTTCTTTATCCAAATACAAGAAAAACAAATGAAATCAGATTGCAAATTGGCAGTCTCAGCCCACAAACATGTTTATGTGGCCCACACAGTATTTTAAAAATATTTGATTCAGTGGCCAACATTTTCAGAGGAGATTTCACCTCAAACTCTAAATGTCCAGCTTCTCTTGAAAACTGAAAGCTATGGCACCACTAAGGTGCTCATTTCACCAGCCAGAGCCAAGAGGTGGCATGTGCCTGCCCATTCACAGTAGTTTGAAAATCTGAGAGTTGTCCCTTTGGTGTTTTTCTTCCTCAAATAAATGAGTCAAATAATGAAGCTCATCCTGCTCAAAGATGGTTTATCGATTTCTCTCCCTTACTGTCTTACCATGCCATAAATAATTCAATCCAGAATCAAATTGAGGTCTACCAAAGCTGCGTGATAAACCACTGATCATACACTATTTTAAAGAGAATATATAAGGTAAACTTCTATTTCTTATTAATGTTATGGCTCTATCAAGTTAAGTATTTTCCTAACTGTAATAAAGTGCAAGCATTAATTGAGATCTAGATTACACGAATTTTTTATTTTCTTTTTCAAGATGTGTTATTGCTAGGTTTAAATTTGGTCTATTATAAAAGCCTTTCCAAATCTATAAGCTTAATACATTAAAAAAAAACTGCTAGTCATACTAATCTCGTGCCCTCCTTGCTGAAAATAGTCGCTATATTTTCCTAATCAGGTCAGTCATTTCAAAAGTTTCTTGTCTTAACAGTTTCTTGTCTCTACCCTGCATGAAAAGGACAGAGCAACTGATTTTGACAAAACATCTTTCTAAATCTTGTTCTTAGCCCTACCATGGATTCAAACCTCTTGCCAAGTGGAGACAAGAATGCTCATTTCACAGGAGTATTATTAGCAAAAACGGCATAAATCTTGAGTCGTGGTAACATTAATACGTAGGGTGTTAACCAACTATTCACTATTTCCACAAATCATGGAATAGAAGCAAATTGGACTAAAGTGCAACGTAGATGATGCGATTAGACATAGCTTTTCCCTCTCTCCCAGGAATGTGGTTAACAAGAGCCCAAAGGAACACAAAGGGCAGACTCTACTGGAGACGTGACCATGGGAGAGGAAGGGCATCCTGTCGCAACTGTAGCCTTGCAGTTGTTCAGAATGTTGCTGAAATGTTTAACAGCTCCTCTTCTAAAGCGATTATCTTTTTCCATCAATAGGACAGCTGAGCCAAGGCCTGGGAGCATTTCTGATGATACAAGATCCTTTTACCATCACAAATTCTTTCCCCTTAAATCCTGAAATCCTAAGTATAGCGTTCCAAATTTAGAATATACACATTCTGCACTCTACCATAAGGAAGAAAATCTTTATAAGCCCCTAAATTCAACTATAAAAGCACAGCAACAATTCTTGCTTTATGTTGTGAAGGAAAAGTGCACTTTTAAATATCATCGATGCAAGCAGTATTTCCTTCAGTGTGTCCACACGACCAAAATGTGCTTGCTACAAGGGTTTCTTTTATAAACAGAAATACAGAAAACAAACAGGCATTTCCTCTAATAATCTCTACCAGTAATAGGCATAAATTCTCAGCCCAAAAGATAAAATGTCATAAATGACTTCTTTATACTGTTAATTACAAAAACATTTCTCTCCAACAAGGGTATCTACAACACCACACGGAGACTTAGAAATAATCTCTCTCCCCTAAAAGAGGTCATAGAATCTGTCGTTTTAAAAACTAGTTAGGAGAGACTTACTGCAAGCTTTAACTCAGCGAATCAGTCGATGTGGCAAGTGTGGTGTGAGAGAAAGAACTGGGCAGTGCAATGAGAGCTCAAAGCAAGATCCTACTCTCTGGAACTAAGTGCTCCAAGGAGATCGGGCTAGAAATGGTCCTCAGCTGCCTCTCTATCTTTTAAAGTCCTACGACTCTATAGCACTGCTGGCATTCAATAAAGCTCAACAATAAATATTGCCCGTGAACAACGTTTGAATGTTTAAATTACCCATAAACCAAAGTTCAATATAAGCAAGGTAAGCGAGGCCTGACACAGTGACTGTTCCATCTCTGGGCTCAAACTTGGCTTTTTATTATGATGGCAATGGTGATGAAATATTTCAAACATACAGAATATCACTCATCTATATAATCATTACCTATCTTTTGTAATTAACATTACCTATCTTTGTTAATTACAACTTTTACCATCCATATGCTTCAAGTCTTTTGTTTTTAATCACAAATACATTTGAAGATCCTGAGTACCTCTTCCTGATATCATTTCCCCCCTTCTCCCAGGTCACCAGCTTAGCTCTTAAAATGAGATTAGACTGTGCCTGGGATTTACTTCAAAATAATTTAGGGGGTCGGGGGTAGAGAAAGAGGTTAGAGAGAAAGGGAAATCGATGACATAAGATTGGCCTGGGTGATGAGATGGAAGCGTTCATGATACCATATCTCTATTCTTGTATATGTTTAAAATGTCCCTAAACTAAAAAGTTTATCTTAAAAAAGGAGAGATCAGATTGTAAATTCTTCTAGACTATACTCCTTAAGCTTCACTATCCACTATGGTAGCCACTAGCCACATCTGGCTAATTAAAATGCAAATTAATTGAAATTAAACAAGGTAAATTCTACAAGATTTAAGATGAAATCTGTAAGATTTAATTCTACAGTTGCACCAGCCATATTTCAAGTGTTCAATAGCCACATACAGCTGGTGGCTACTACACTGAACAATGCAGCAATAGAACATGATCATAGAAAGTTCCATCTGACGGAGCTGTTCTGCAGCCTAGGGTGGTATTTCCATTTGGTAAGAAGAGGGTATAACCAATAGTCAGAAGGCTTGGCCTTAAGATCAACACAGTTTATCTTGGGCAAGTCTGAGTCCTGATCCATCAAATAGGGACTGAACGGATTGAGTCAAGAATAACATGTAGGGCCTGCCGGTGGTGCAGCGGTGAAGTGTGCACATTCTGCTTCGGCGGCCCGGGGTTTGCCAGTCTGGATCCCAGGTGTGAACCTACGCACCACTTGGCATGCCATGCCCTGGCAGGCATCCCACATATAAAATAGAGGAAGATGGGCACAGATGTTAGCTCAGGGTCAGTCTTCCTCAGCAAAAAGAGGAGGATTGGAAAAAGATGTTAGCTCAGGGCTAATCTTCCTCAAAAAAAAAAAAAAATATCTAATCAAACTACCTCACAAAGTTATTGTGAAAATCAACTTTTACCCATTGAAATCAAATCACAGGAAAAATCTGTGGAATTGCACAACTTCCATTAAGACATCACTGCAGTGTGTGTAATGAGTTTAGTGGCAAAGCCAAGCTGCAAATTAGCAATAACATTTCAAACGTATATTTAAAGACAAAAAAAAACCCTGAAAAATGATTCCAGTTTTAGTTTGAGAAATGGAGAAATCACACATTTCAGCTTCCGATTTGTTGTTTTCTCCTCCCACTCCTTTTATTTTGGAATAGAAAGACAACTTTCTACTTGTTTTTTTAACCCAATTTTCTCATGGTTGGGATTAAAAGTTAAATCAAATTGCTGATGGAAGATTATCCAGGATAGTTGGACCGAACCACTTGAACCAAAAAGTCAAGGCACTTGAACGAATGTAAAAATCCAGGAAGGCTGGTTACAAACACTGTGGTCCACGCTTTCATCTACATCTAATGAGATGGTTTCTTCTTCCCAAACAGACTGAGCACATCTTTGAGTAACCCATATCTCATGTGTGCGTGCATGCGTATCTCAAAGAGAGAATGTAAAAGATCACTAAAGTAACCCTGCGTTTCCAAAATGAGATTATTTTGCTTCCCAAACCATATTTTCCTTTATTCCTGACTAAGCTAAAGGAAACTGATGAAACAGATAATGTTTCTAGTGTCCTTTCATCTCTTTGAAATCAGAAAGAAAAGAAAAAGCTGATAACCATTTATATCAGGTGTAAAGGAAGTTAAATAATGTCAAGTGAGTTAACTCTCCCAGAGACATCTATATCTCAACCCAGGACAAACCAGTAGTTCTCAACCTTTTTCCCCCCATCTACCCCGTGGGGATAGTTATACACAATGCTTCTCAACCAGAGGGCATACGGGTCAGAATATGGGGATGGGGGAGCACAAGTTGGGAGGAACGATTCTTCTGTCCCCTACAGACCTTTTGTCCAAGGCTGTCAGGAGCAGTGGTTGGACAATTTATCTTAAAAGACCCTTAGAGACTAGAATTTTAAAAACAATAGTTATAGCCTAAACGTTTTATTTCACCTTAAAACATATAAGCATACATTCATTCACCAATTTTTTGACAAAAGGTCAAGGTTTTTTCATCACAATGAGTGAGAGGAATTCCAATTATAAGGGTCCTTCTAGCAAAAACCCATAGACATCATCTATGATTTCTAGTTTGTTTCTTTCAAGTGGAGCCAGAATTTAAAAGCATTTCATCACAATCTGAATGCAGAAACTCTTTTTACATTCTCACATTTTTTTCTTCCAACTTTTTATGATTATCATAACCACATTACATTCATGGCAGTTTTATTTTAGCAAAATTTTCACCTTTACTAAATCTTTGCAAAGCATCTAATTTAGAAGCAACTCTATTTTCACACTTATATTTCATAGATTTACATAATATTAAACTAAATTATGCAATTATAATTATTACTACAACTGGCACAAGCAGGTTTGGAAACAAACAACAGACCCAGTAAGCACGGTGGGTACAGAAACTGCCTCTGTGTCCTAGAACAGAATACTAGTTTACTAGTCAAAAGCCTCTGGCACGTGGTGGGCGGTCAGCGTGCTCTGAAGAGGGAATGGAGTGCACATATTAATCTGGCAGAGATTTTGAAGATATGCCCTCCAGATTCTGATACAATTTTCCAATTTCCTTTGATGTGCCCTCTTATCCCTGCCTTAATCCAAAAGAGAAAATTTCCAATGGTAACCTAGGAGGAAAGAAAGTTGGGTTGTCTTTCTAGCACTCCTCCGATTACATCACAAAAAGGGAAGAGAAGGAAAATAAAATGGGCCCTACTCTCTCTGAAGGCTGAACCAAGTTCCGGATGTTTACTATGTAAGGGAAAGGGGAGGGTTGAATGGCGGAGCCTGCTGAGACCCTCCAGATCATGGAAGCTCAGGGTTATAAATACAGAAGATCCTAAAATATCTGACTGGTTGATGATAACCACGAATGAGGCTGCTAATGGTTGAGACATGAGGTAGGAGTGACAAACAAGACTGGGTAACTCGTCCCTGAATCCAAGCCTTATTCCAAGGTTTTGAACATCTGAGTGACAGGGAGATCCTTTTGCCAAAAATATTTTGGTTCTAGTTTGGTTTGGTGGGAGAATGAGAAGAAATGTGGTTTTGACATCTTCACTCATGCGTGGTGCTGGCTGGGGCTCAATGTTTGTTAAGCGACTTAATAAGTGGGAAATAGGACAAGCCTTTCAGCAATAAGAATACAAGTTTCAAGAAGGAAGATGTAGCAATATTTAGCAGTATCCCTAACTCCCCAATATGCCTAAATAAATGTCTATTCTGTAAAGTCCCTGAGAGTCCTCATCACCCCCAGCTTGGATTGGGTTATAAAATCCACTTTAGACTCAGGTTCTCTTCCACACAGCTGAAAAGCAGCGACTGGCAATACATTATTAGTCTTTTTAATGGCTGAAACTTTATCTTAATTAATTTAATTTTCTGCCTTAAATTCTTAAAATACCTTGGAATTCTGGATTCTGGATGGGGCAAATTTGATTACCAAAAACTAAAAGACTTCTTTAGAGAGCTCAGAGGTGACACTGTGCTTCAGCTTAGGACCTTTGAACACAAAGAGGTATGTAATAGACAGTGTAATCATTCCATCAGGCGGGGTAGAGTCTTAGATGGCCCACCCACACAAAAAGTCAAACCAAACCTCAAAGAGTGGGAGTAAAGGTGATAAAATCGGGGGAAATTGGAGAACGAATCAGTTTGGTTTACGGCGTTTCTAAGGATCTCTACCACATCATCAGAAACCACCTGTGGTTCATGCAAAGCGAAGGGGTGATTTGAACCATCATCCTAAGAACTCTCAGGCAGACGCTTAAGTTAATCTGGGGCCTTAAAATTGCTTAGTATTAGTTAATTAAAACTTGTTTCAAGAATTATTACCTCATTTTTCCAATATGCAGACAGTGTGAGCCCAAAAGTTTCTCTGACTTTGTCAAAACAATTTTAAGCTTTGGCCCAAGTTCACAGCTCATGTACCAAAAACATATTTTCCCCCATAAGCTCTGTATCTAGTTTCTAGAATGCAAAATATGTAATTCACTTGAAATGGGTATGTTAAACAAGTTACAGAACAAACAAGGCACAACACACTCAGAAACAAGCACTTCCATCCTGAGAGAATATGAGAGAGTTCCATTCCAAGGACCTAGCAACGAAAATGATAGTAAAGTTTAGGTGATACATCCAGTTTTTTTCTTTTCTGAGTCTAGTTTTTATAACAGTTTCAAGTCTGGCCTCTAATAAATAGTAAAAACCTGATATAGGATTAGTTTGCTGTGAGCATATTTCTTTTTTTTTTTTTTTTTTTTAAGATTTTATTTTTTTCCTTTTTCTCCCCAAAGCCCCCCGGTACATAGTTGTATATTCTTTGTTGTGGGTTCTTCTAGTTGTGGCATGTGGGACGCTGCCTCAGCGTGGTTTGATGAGCAGTGCCATGTCCGCGCCCAGGATTCGAACCAACGAAACACTGGGCTGCCTGCAGTGGAGCGCGCGAACTTAACCACTCGGCCACGGGGCCAGCCCCGAGCATATTTCTTAATGTCCAGAGTAACTTGGTATGTTATAAAAGTAACATTCATGCTCCCTCATTTGCATAAGGTGAAAGATGAACCCCAAACCAGGAAACAAGGTGTTTTCACTCAGGTTTCCCCAAAATTTAGGGGCCTAAGACAAGGCTTGCGCGCATGCAGCTATTTGGGGAAGTGATCCAGAGGAAGAGGAGTGGGGACAGGGATCAGTGAGACAGGAAAGGAGGGAGAGCCATCCTTAGCGTATACATATGGAGCTGATCGCCCCTGTGGGCTGGGCCTGGGACCACGGGGGACCCTCTAAAGAGCCATATAGATTGTGCCTCACAATCATCTTCATGAAGAGAAAGCAGTATTTATCCACCAGCTTCCACCCCCATCAGTTAAGGATTGCCCCATAAGACGGTAACTCCCTTGGACATCCAGCTATGTACATAGGGCAGAACAGCTAAGCAGAACCCACGTGGCTACAGCAGAGAAGCCTGGGGCAGAAAGCTGCAGGTATGAGGTCTACACCTGCCTGAACAACAGCACCTGCACCAGCTGGAATGAAGAGGTGGACTGAGAGGATGTG
Organism: Equus quagga; assembly: GCF_021613505.1. Classification (NCBI taxonomy): domain Eukaryota; kingdom Metazoa; phylum Chordata; class Mammalia; order Perissodactyla; family Equidae; genus Equus; species Equus quagga. The sequence continues at coordinate 95,365,027 of NC_060269.1, forward strand.
GGCCTGCACAGATCTCATCCAACTGATCCAAAGGATCAATTTTCACTCGTTCAGTTGAAGATTTATTATTGCCGGGGTACAACACAGTCCCTCCCCTTAAGTCTGGCAACATAGGCTAAGAATGCATGAATATGGTCCAGGCTAGCAGAATATACTGCTCATAGTAATGAGGTTTTGGGGTTTTTTTCTTTAACATTCACAGCTATATTTGATCATTCCTTTTTCTTTTAAAAAAAAGGAACTTAAAGATAACTGGGGGAGAGGGCTCCAGAACACGGTGTGGGTGACACATAAGTATTGCAGGCAATCACTGCTGCAGGAACTCAAAGGCAGAAAAATCACCAAAACTTGGATTGGCAAGTGGAGGCTTCGAGGAGGGGGTAAACTGGATCTGTGCCTCAAAGGCGTGCTCTGACTAGAAACAGGGAAGACTGTGTCTTCCACGGGTGCGATGGAAAAGGGCAAATGCTCACTTCCTACTGCGGTGGATGGGTTGGCGGCTTTGGTTGAGCACGGTCTTTGGTATAAAGCTGGTATTATTTCAGTATTCTTTTCCCGTTTATTGAGGACAAACGTCTCAAGCACTTTGTGTGGACTAACTCATTTAATCCTGTCAATCTTTGAGGAAGGTACTATTATTTTTTACAGATGAGGTGGCTGGTGAGCCACTTGCCTAAGGTCACAAAGGTGGTTAAATGGCAGAGCTGAGAGCCTAGCACCCCAGCAGTCTGGCTCCAGAGCCCACATTCTTGAACAGAATGCAATATACTACCGCCTCTCAGTCAGAGAAAACCAAGTCAGGAAAAGAAAGGTGCCATCTGAGCATCTGCATGTAGGAACAGACGGGCTGGGAGAGGACTGATTTGGAAGTGCCCCAAGGGAAATAATTCTGTCAAGCAGCTGGAAGTCCTAATGGCCTCAAAACCATTTCCCAGAGAGTACAGTCCCAGAGCTGGGCCACCAGACAGCAGCACAGAACGTCTTTCAGAAGGTCACCACACATCACTTACTTGGTGATGGTGCTACTGGAAGCGCATCTCATTGTGAGTGAACAATAGGAATGATCACACTCTGCCTTCAGTTCATTCTGATTGCTTAACACACACACACACTCTTTCTCTGTCTCCCATCATTCTACCACGTCCAGCTAGAATCAGAGTAAGACAAACAGAGTGAGAAAAATCATTATAGACAGGGAGACAATTCTTTTAAAATAATAAAGACCCTCGGCTCTATATTTGACTCCCCGATGAGGAAGGTGCGGTGAACTCTTATTCAAAATATTCCCTGCCCCTCCCGAGGGGAGGATTTACGTCCCCATCCCACGGCCCTCAGGCTTGGCCAAGTGATTGGCAGTGCCACTCTTTGCAGAAAGATTATCCATCTCCATCCTGTTGAATTTAGGAGTGACCATTTACTCTGGCCAGTGAAGTTCGTGTGGAACTGACCCCTCTAAGAGCTGGAAGGGTCAGCTCAGCATTCAGCATGTCTCTTTTTCCTCTGCCCCCAGACTCACACTGTCCAGAGAGAGAACAGTCCCTCAGCCTGGGTCCTGGGCCGACACAGAGATCTCAGAGGATGGAACAGACAAGGACCCTAAGTGATAAATAAACCTTTGCTGTGTAAGCTACCCAAACTTGGGACCAAATGTTACCTCAGTATAATTCAGCCTAAGTGACCAATACAAATGGCAGGTTTGTATGCATGTTGGTCTAAGAGCTGTTGGTTCTGAAGTCTAGCTCTCCCATTCACTGGTGTACCATATTAGGTAAGTGACAACTTCTTTGTGCCTCAGTTTCCTTGTCTATATCATTTCTCACGAATTTCATGAGGATAAAGTAAGATAACTGTCTTGACAGTAATTTAAATAGAAAAAATTTAAAAGTCAAGATGCTGGGCCAGCCCCAGTGGCCTAATGGTTAAGTTTGGCACACTCTGCTTCAGTGGCCCTGGTTCAGCTCCCGGGTGCGGACCTACATTGCTATGTTAGCGGCTATGCTGTACTGATGGCCCACATTCAGAAAAATAGAGGTAGATTGGCACAGACGTTTGCTCAGGGTGAATCTTCCTCAGCAAAAACAGTATTAATTAATTAAACAAATAAAAATCAAGTTGCTGAACAGGCTTTCCATGCAGAGGTTTTGGTCAAGGCTTTTCCTTCCAACTGCAGGTCTGAGTAAATTCAATGGGCACCCTTAAGGAGATTCACGAAACTTACATTGGCAAGAAAAGGGCACACAAAGGGATGATAAGAATGAAAAAGGTATTAAGTCTTAAGACAGCCCTGACTTTTAAGACTTTCCTCCTACTTTCATAGGATCCAATGGGTTTTTAATTTTCTTTATGGACGACACTGATGGGCCCCTGCAGTTCAACGTGGGAGGAGTCCCACCATTCCTGCTGCAGGACTCAGCTGCTTCACTGTCTAAGAAAACTAGAATTTCTAGTTCCACATCTTGAGAAGACTGGACAGAGGAAGACCTATGCTGGGCGTGTTGTCACTGGACCCCTCATCTTTCTCTTTGTGTCCTTCCTCAGTCTTTGCTTCCTCCGTTCCTCAGGGCCCATTTTGGCCATGAAAGGAATCAGCTCCTGATCCTTTCTCATCTCCCCTCTCCTCTACTGAACCCTGAAGAGATAGTACTCTGCAGATTTTCAGTGTCTGCCACCAACCAATTCCCAGAAGCTGAGATATCCTAAGTTGGGGGACAGGATACAAAATACTTAAAGAGTTTTGTAGTAATCACACATATGTCTTGAAGAATGCACTGTGTGATCTGATCTTTTCCAACCTTCCCAGCCTCCTGTCTGTCTACTCTACCCCGTCCTGAATGCTGATGGCTCAGCTACGCTGGATTTTTTTTAAGAGCCTCTCTCTCTCACTTCCAGAGCTGTGCACATGCTGTTCCCTTGGCTTGGAACACTTTTCCACTTCGCATTCCTTGCTAAGTCCAATTGCTTGTTCGTCCTTCAGAGAAATTTTATGACAGCAGCAGAGATAGCATCTCAAGTACTCAACATCATAACCTCAGCACCCATACACAGAAAGTGCACAAGAAATATCTGATGAAGCAGATGGAGGAGGAAGCCAAGAATGACTATGGATGTGTTCACATGTTGAGGGGTGTTTTGTTTTTCCACTTCTAACCTATTTACATGACTGTGATTCTACTTTTCCAAGAAAAAAATTAGAAAATAAGAAAATCATAAATTCTTCCCAAAGGAATGTTACTTAATTATCAAAAACAATCAGATACATTTTATGAGTATTTTTACCACAACTTTTAAAGTACCAAAAAAAAAAAAAAGAAGAAGAAAATGCAAGAACAAAGCTCCCACTTGTCAGGTACGAAAGAATTCCTTTTTGGAGCGCGAAGCCTTTCTGCACCTCAGCCTGCCCCGCCATCAGCACATCACACTCCGTCCCACATGGTCACATTTCAGCAGGTGGACAGAATGTGCCCACACAACTCGACTTCCTGCAGCCTTTTGAGCGAGGCGCTCATACTCACTGGCACAGATCCTAAGAAAAGTGGCTCTAACGCCACGGCTCTGGTCCTGTCAGGGAACAGACTCCTGATTTCTACTGCAGACGATGCAAATTTGATTTTAGATCACCCAGCAAATGCTTTTCAGAATTTGTATCACCTGAGCCCAAGTATTGTTCTTACGAGCAACAGCCACTGCACTGACGGGCTGCCAGCAGGCCTGAGTGGGTCAGGAGAGGTATTGTTTAGTTGGAAGGGAGCTTCTGTCAATTTAAACAAAACAAAACAAAGGGGGTATCAATTATACTGTAAAGTAGGTCTGCTTGGGAAAAAGGACAGAAGCTTTAGATCTCCTGGGTCTTTGTTTAAATAGTGGTTCAGTTTCACTGACCCCAGTTGAGACAAGTCTAGCTGAAAGTTCTCAATAAATGATAAAACCCAAGAGCAGCCCCTATCCCCTCAAACAAGTTTAAGGTCCTACAAAGAGAAACACAGGCACAGAAAACTCTGATTGTAGCCTGCTCCACAGGGAGTCAAAACCCAAAGATCATTCTTAGCTATGGCATCACCATGGGTGTAAACGCTGGGTCTTTCAGCAATCAATCAAAGCAGGTGATCCAAATCATTCGTTCCTTTGTCTGGCCACAGACATAGGGTGGCCCCTGCAAAAGCACGAAGCATCTGCTCCCTCCATTATTTTACTGTCCAAATAGATAGGGCCCATCCAGGCACACAGTTTGGTTTCTAAGCAGCAGTTTATGCAAGATGGGTTATGCTTGCTGCTATAAACCTCAAAAAGTGGATGAAAACACACTAACAACCTAAGAGCTGTTACATCAGGATGGTGGGATATCGTAGTTTTGTTCTTTTAATCAGTTCCTCGTGTCTATCTTTCATTGTGATAAAGACACATTATTTTTAAAGACGATATTTTAAAAGATAATTATCTACAGCTTTCAAAAGATTTAGAAAGCAGGGATTACTGCACCTCAAACACTTCTTGCATTCCTTAATAACTGCTTATAGAGCCTCAATGTGTATAATTTATATCATTGACTAAAGAGTTTTAATTTTTCAAAACTCCCCATGGATGACAGCCCCTTTATCACTTAGATGGCCAACTCCTGGACCTTTTTCAGCTCCACTAATCTTCCTCCAAATATAACAGCCAGAGCCCTCCGTACGGGGGCCACATCCTCAAGTCATAGAAATGGCAATTATATAGCAAGGGGAAATAACATTTCACTGTCAGTACCCACCCTCCTCCTGCTGAAGAGGGACCATATCTTCAGGAACTGTCTACAGTGATCCTCAGATAAGATCCTTTACCTGCATCATAATTGTTGACTCAGCAATACGCACATAATTCCCTTTCTCTCTAAATGGCTTACAAAATTCACTGAAGTCTGTCACTTTAATACATATGGACACCACATCTCTCAGAAAATAAAAGCTCCAGGTAAGAAAGAAATTTCTCTCATATCTACAGCTGTATCCTCAGCATCTAGAACAATACCTGGTACATAGGAGGCACTCAAATAGTGTTAAATGAGTGAGTAAATGAACTTGGCTTTCCATTTCTTTTGGCTAAACAGGCAAAAAAAAAAAAAAAAATTTAAATGTGTTTCTTGAAGGATATCATAGAAGAATCTCCACCACTGGGAAAATTTAAACACATACCTTCTGTTAGGGATAAAGTAAGAAATATTTCTGCACTGGGGAGGAGGCTGAACCAAATGGCCTCTAAAGTTCCTTTCAACTCCTAGACTCTATAACTTGAACACCACACCTTAAGAGAGAGTGGATCAGCACTGTAAAGCCCGATTCCCAGGTAGGGTAAATTACCATGCTCTGCTTAAAGATAATAGCTGACCTGGGACTTGGAAGTAAAAATACTAACTCATCCAAAATATGGACACATCCCTAGGGGAGAAATGCTCTTGCTAATCATCAGTTACATTCTGGAAAGAGCAGAGCCAAGCCCAAAAACTGTCTGTGGGAAAATGGAGAAGGTAGGGGTCAAGATCAAAATGGAAATAAACAGTATCAACTCAGCTGAAGCTTTTGTTTTCCAGCCAACAACAAATCCACTTAAGAAACATCTGAATTTAGCCTTGAGGTTTAAATGGTTACAACTGAATATAACCACTTCATAAGACAGTCTGCGTTCAACACATGAGGATTTTTGCCCAGTAAAATGTCACATATACCTGGGATATCACACTAAAGATGTTCAAATTCAAGAATGTCTAAAGTTGAGGGCAAATGACTCCGACTGAACTTTCCTTCAGTCTGGATGGGCCAGGCAGTTTGTAGCTAAAAGAGATCGGTTCCTATTTTCCTAAGCAACTTTAAAAAAAAATCTAATTCTAAAGGAGTAACTAAAGAAACTCCATTCACACACAAATCAACTTTGGAGTGATTCTTTTCTCTCAACACACCCTTCTTTTCTTTCATTCAAATCATAAGCTAGATAAGGGAACAGGACGGGCAGAGAATTCTACTGTGAAGGATGCAGTGCCAATCCCCAGGAGCTGGGTTTGGAGAATCTTTTGCATTCACCAGGGTTGTTTGAAGACATAATTGCAGACACCACACTTAAGACAGAAACTGAATGAACACAGTGAAACAGTGGAACAACTCCTTGGAAATGTATGAAAAGACTTCAACTTTGTAGTCAACTCTTGATCACCCATTCCACAACTCAGTCCCCAAAAGTCTTCTGTTTTTAAACTGTAAGTAAATTAATCTTAATTCCAGTGACAACAGGGAATGTGCAGAGAAAGCATTTACCTCCTCTGCACACATACACTTTAAAAACTCGCCTCTACTATTTGAATGAGAGAGGTCTTACACAAGAATTCTGTGGGATTAAGCTCACATCTGGTTGGCAGACCTGGTGTTGGATACGATTATGGCCACACAACTAAATCTTAAATCCACATACTGTTCCTATTTAACTGACATATATGAACTAACTAATTTATAGAAAATGTGCAGCAAATTATTTCTTCCACCTCCCCCCTCCCCTGCCCGTCTCAAGAATGCACCAGCAATAGGTGTTACTGGAAAAGACCTCCCTCCCCGGGAACGTTTGCATTCCTAGAAGCTCTCCAATTATTTAAAACAGATACTGTTATTTTAGTTATCTGAATCTGTGCCCTAGAAATAAGTATAGGGTGCCAGAGGGAGTAATTTAACCAGACAAACTTGACCTCTCTGGATCTCAATTTCCTCACCAGAAAAATAAAGGGATGAATCCGGAGACTATGCAAATACCCTCAGTAACAACAATCTATGACCACTAGGATTATCCAGAGCACAATTTGTATACAAGAGAACTGAATTCTGAAGAGTAAGTCATTAAATATTAGAGTTTAAAATTAAACTAAAAGGCCCACAGTTAGACTTTAATGTGACCACTGCACATTTTCTGACTATGGAACACGTCTGTGAAAACACCGCGGCAGCCGAACCACCAAACCGAGTTAGAACACGCAGAGGGACCCAGCGAACTTCCCGGGCGTGTGGGGCGTGGGGGCCAAAAGGCGCGTGTATCCGGGAGGATCAAGAGGAAGAGCCGTGAGTCCGAGAGCACAGCCTCGCATGTCTGGGGTATGAGAGCTTCCCGTATCTCCCGAACTTTCGTCTACAACTACAAAATCTCTCCAGCCACCACCTGCAGCTACACAGTTAGGGGAAGGAGAGGGGGAGAGAGGGAAAAGGAGGTGGGAGAGCGGGAAGAACGTCGCCCGAGGCGCCCCCAAGCCCGTGGGGCGAAAGTGGACTTTGAACATCGACAAAGAACTGGGGAAAGAGAAAGAAAGAGGACTCCGCCTTGCCCAGGCCGCCCTGCTCCTTTCAAGAAAAAGGAAAGGCCGCCGCCGCCCCTTCCTCCGCCTTCCACCCGGGGATGCCGAGTGCCGACTGAAACCGCACCCTCCAAGTCCGGCTGCCCCCGGGCCCGGTCTGAGCCTTGCACCCCGGGAGCAAACTCCGGCCAGGGGCATCTCCCTCCCTTCCTCCCTCGCTCCGGGCGGCGGGACACCCGCTCCTCCAGGCACACGCCCTCCCTTCCTCTTCCCCGCGTCCCCGCCTCCGCGGCCCGCCGCCCCCGGCCTTCCAGCCGGAGAGCATTTTAATACTTCCACCCACCACGACAAGGGGGCCTTTTGAAAACTTTGTGTGTGTATCTACGGCTTTTGTCCACATCCTGGGCAGGGCCCTGGTCACCCGGGTGGTGCCTGAGGGTGTCCAGAATCTCACAATGCACTGGGGAAGCCACCACGGAAATCCCACCCCTTTATTTTTGAACCGCTTCTACAGCTGTGTGACACACAGCTCTTTGGCCAACAATTCCCACGCCCTGATCGCCCCTCGGCGCCGCGGAGCCGGCGAGAAACCCCCGCACTCGGCGCCTTTCTCGGCTGTCACGAGGGAAAAGGTGTGCGCGGGGAGAGGGAGGCAGCCGAGAAAAACCGCGGCGTAAAGAATCCGTTTAATGGGAAATTAAGAGAGGGGTCCTTTTTCTCCCACATCCCCGGAATCGGGGCGCGACGAGGCGATGCACTGTTGCATCACGTAGTAGAGGAGCCTCTGGGCTGCTCGCCCTCCCCATGGCCCCCGATGCGCGCCCAAATTCATGCACACACCCACAGCCGAGCCGCAGCGGCCACCGTCCGGAGCCCCCACCCGGGTCCCCCGTATTCCCCGCCAGCACCCGCGCGAAAGCAGGGACTACCCAGCGCCGGAGGAGCAGCCGGCGAGGGAAGCGAGGCCCCAGCACTCACAGACGGTCTCCCCACGGCCACGGCCATCGCGGCTGCGGCTCCGGCTCCGGCTGCGCCCGGGTGCTCTCCGCCGACACTCGCTGCTCCTCCGGCTCCGGCTCGCCTCCCCCGCGGCTCCCTCGCGGCTGCGCTGTGCTCGCGCCCGGGTCCCGCTCGCAGCCAGCAGCGTCTGCTGCCCCCACGCCGCCGCCCCTCCTGCTTTATTAGAGCAACATGGCCACCCGCCTGGAAGGGACCATTCGCTTCCCCAGGAAGGGGTGTGAGCCTGCGCGCCCGGGCTGGGGCGGTGGGAAGGAGGATGGTGGGTGGGTCTCCGACCCGGGTCGGCAAGCTCAGGCCGCAGGGCTCGCCCTCCCCGAATGTTGCCGTCGGCCCCGAAATGACCCTCTCCGGTGCCACCGTGACGCCCCCAGCCTGTGCACTGGCTGCCACCCCCCGTTCCACCACGTGCTGGAGTCCGAGTAAAAGCCTGGGCGCGGAGGTCCCAGCCCAGGTCCCGCCACGCGCTTCGCGAAGCGGGTAGCTAGAGCGGCTGCGGAGAGGGGGAAGGGACACGGGCAAGGCGGGTCCGCGGGGACAGCATCTTGCGGAAAGTTAGCCCCGGGCCAGCACGCCCCACCCGGAGGAACCGGCTTGGAAGGGGCGCGGGCCACCAGGGGTGGGCGACCGAAGTGGGGCTGGGCAGACCCCACGAGGGAAGAGTTGCCTCTCCACAATACTCTTGATAAGGCAGAGACGAAAAGACAGGCAGCTAGAAGCTGTCACTGTAGCGTACGGCCGGGTAGGGGACCAGTCGAGAGGAAGAGGCCGTAGTAGTTGCTGCCGTGGACTACAAGCCACCGCCTGCTGGGGAGGAAGAAAAGGACACCCCCGCTGGAGAATTAAGGCAGCTGTAGACTGCCCAGAGCGCGGGGTCGCAGGCCGCCCCCGGCTGTAACGAGAGCTCGCTGGTCACACATGGGGTCTCAGCCGACTTGATTCGATCGCCGGAGACAACCCCGACGACCCGGAGGCGCGCGGGGCTGCGGCTGGCTGGGGGGTTGGGGGGGGGGCCGGGATGGCCCCGGGCGGGGGACTGTGGAGTCCGGGTGGCTCCGGCACGTGGGACTGGAACTCCCCCGCCGTGGGAAGGGATTTTCTCAGCAGATGTTAGGGCGTTTCTGCTCGTCGGTGTGGCGGGCGAATGGCAGGGTCATGGTGCGTGCCGGGTGGCGCGGCGCCTGGGCAAAGGCCGGGCGGCGAGTTGTGTCAGAGGTGCTGTAGATTCCCGCGGCCCCTCTTGGGGCCCAAGAGGGAGGCCCACGACGACGAGGTGACGGAGGATAGCCACCGGTCGGGCGGGGGACCGGTTGGATTGAAGCGCAGGGAAAGCACGGTGAGGCGGGGAAGGGCTGCGATCCGCCGACGGGATTGCGCCCTCAGGGAAATCCAGGGTCTGTTGAATTAGGTGAAAGACAAAGCGCCTCTTTAGACCGGGACGCCTCGGAGTCTGACCTGAGACTTGCAACACCCAGGTTTCTCGGGGCCTTGCGTCTGTCCCCGGGGTGCCGCAGAACTCGAAGGCGCCGCGCCGCCTTTGGCTAAGGGTGAGTGGGCTCCGGGCGCAGCCCGGCTGCTGCGAGGTAGACGATGAGCTGCCCGGGGAGGGATCGAGGGGCTTGAGGCCACCCGGGCTGGATTCCACTTGTAGGACGCGGTGCAACCTCCTGGAATGAGAGTAAGGGGAAAGTGCTCAGTGAAAGAAAGACAAGGGACCCTGAATGGGGACCCCTTCGGTCTGTGGGCGGGCCCAGCTTTGCAGGGCACTAACTTCTTCAGTTTTGACCAGTTTCAGCCCGCTAGACTTCAGATCTTTTGAAGACAAGGACCACCATTGTATGTCAAGCATACAATAGGCGCTCAGTAAGTGTTGAATTAAGATTACCACGTGGATGGGTGCTATGCAAAGGCAGGGGGAAGAGAAGTACTTCAATCTGCAGCTCTATGTATATGGACATTCTGTCCCTTCTCCCATAGGGAGGATTAGACGGCGGCCCTGCCCACGGACCAGTGGTCTCGGGTAAACCCTGTACAAAGACAGCTCCACGCTGCCAGTCAGATGTTAGGGCAATTGCAAACCAACTCTCCATTTTGTGTTATATTGACCAGACCAGACTGCCGGATTCAATTAATTGTTTTTATTCTTATTCACTTATTTTGTTTGTAAATGCTCATGTTGAAAATAGCAGATTAGATTATAAGAATGTGTCCTCCTACCTTTGTGGCTAGGTTAGTTTATTCTTGTCACAAAAGCTTAATGTCTCTTAATCCAACATCTCATCTGAGGGAACACTTTTAGGACAAAATCATCACAATTTACCCAGCTTCTGCCTAAATTTTTTCACCGACTAGGAGCAATGCCTTCAATTTCCCCCTCCCTTTTTTTTTTTTTTTGGCAGGTAGACATAAACATATTTAATAAAAATACACCTTAATTACTTTTGGCCAAGAAAGACTATTTCAGAATGTCAGTTCTCATTATGAAGTTATTTAAATCCTGGCTTTACCCCTTCATTGCTATGTGACCTGGGCAAATTACTTAACATCTCAGTACCTCAATTTTCTTATCTTTAAATCTGTTTAGTAATAGTTCCTCCCTCAGAGGGTTACTAAGGGATTAAATTATCTTTTTAACTTTGTGCCCAGCACTGTGCTAGCAACTAAACATTTTTAAATGAGGATGCCTTTCTGACTCTTAACCAGGGCAGTCTGCTGAGAGACAGATGTTTAAACAGCTCTGATAAATAAGCCAAATCCTAGAAAAGATATATGAATTATGGGATTTTAAAGCACAATAGAAGGATCTGTTCACTCTGCCTGTCAGAACAGGAAAGGCTTCACCAAGGAGGTGGAACAGAGGAAAGAGCAATGAAGACTTTCTAAACAAGGGAACTGAAGGAGCAAAGATTCATTGGTTTCAAGGGTGATGATGCTGTGGGAAGGATGCTTTGCTAGAGCATAGGAGCTTTAGAGGGAGCTTGGTAGAGTAGGGAGAACACAGCACTTCAACTCTAGACTACCACTTATTAGCTTTCTGACATTGAGCAAGTTAGCCTGTCTTCATCTCATTTTCTTCTCCCCATCGTAAAAGGGTAGTAACAGTGAGTCCTGATGGAGGACATCTGTTTGCCAGACCCACTCTCCATCCTCCTTTCTGCCCCTAGGAGCCTATACTCAAAGGGTTTGCTTTCCCTTAGATTCCAGTTGAGTTCAGGCAATGGGAGGCAACAGCAGTACCACAAAGAAAGGAGTGTGGGTATTGATTCTCCCAGGCTCCCTTGCTGTGGCACCATTGCAAGCTGGCTGCATCCCTCCACTGGAGGTCACAGTTACTCCCCTAGGGTAACCCAGGGTAAACCCCTTGTGGTTTCTCTACATTTTGCCCACACCCTTACAAATAGTCTTTTTATTAAACTCTACTGAAATTATCCAGTAGGAATGTAACATCTCATTCCCGCTAGGATCTTAAATTTAGTGCTTCACAGAATTGTTTTGCTCAGAGTTAACTGATAAAACATAGGTGTGCTATAATTAGACTGACCTATAATTTATTGTCCAAACTTTGAAACTCTTGAGATTGAGCAAGAGGGTTGGTGCTTTTAGTAACTACACTAGGACAATAGGTAAAGACCAGGACTTATAGTCACCCTAGCAATTATTACAAGACAAGTTAGGCAATGGAGAAGTGATCGTACTAATATACATCTTTTACCAGACTGTAAGTGTCTCAAGGCAAGAGTGCTTATTTGTGTTTCAGCTTATAGCACAAGGTCTGATATATTCATAAATGTTAAGCTGTGCTGAAACAGAGATGAGGCTAGTAGCTAGGCTACAAAAAACCTTTATTGCCATGCTGAGGATTTAGAACTTGATCCTGTGGGCAATGAAGAGTCAAGGAGGTTATGCATAGAAGTGACATCATGTATGCATTTTAGAAAATATCTCTAGTAAATATTTGACTTTGTTAGTAATGCAGGATCTATTCCCTTTTTAATGGAATCCCAACGTATTTGGGGAAATTTTCCAATGAATATTCTACCTTGGTGGAAAGTAAGTGCCTCTGCAAAAGAGGTTCCTAAAGTTACTTTCCTTTTACCGCCAAAGTACCCCCAAGAAAGCATGTGATCTAAGCTTGGCCAATCAGACATTGCTAAGTTTGAATCTTGAGTTAAGTGATACAAAGGCAGTACAAATTGTTAGAGTTTATGCATTCCATAATCTATTTTTACTTTTTAGCTTAAATTATCTACAGTTTGTTTCTGTGGCTTACAATCAAAGAACTCTATCTAACACAAGATCACCTTGACTCCAGTAAAAATGATGAATTGGAACGGAACACAAGAAGAGACCGGGAATAAGTTAGAAGCTATTGCCACTTTCATTTCAGATAGTATAACTGACAAACAGATCCTGAACTCCTCCTGCAACATAATATGTAAAAATGTTCCAGTATTGTAAAACACATCTAAATTGGAGAGGAAAAAGTAAAACTATCTCTATTCGCAGATGACATGAACTAGTATAGAGAAAATCCTGAGAAATCTACTAAAGAATTGTTAGAATAATAAACGAGCTCAGCAAGGTTGTATTGATAGATCAATACACAAAAATCAATTGTCTTTCTACACACTTGGAACGAACAATCCAAAAGTGAAATTAAGAAAATAATTTCATTTACTATAGCATCAAAAAGAATAAAATACTTAGGAATAAATGTAACAAAAGAAGCACAAAACTTACACCCTAAAAACATTGCTAAAAGAAATTTTTAAAATCTAAGTAAATGGAAAAACATCTCATGTTCATGGGTTGGAAGACTTAACATCGTTAAGATGGCAATACTCCCCAAATTGATCTACAAATTCATCAGAATCCCTGTCAACTGACTTATTTGTAGAAACTGACAATCTGATTCTAAAATTCACATAGAAATTCAGGGACCAAGACTAGGCAAAACTTGGAGGACTCCAACTTCCAGATTTCAAATTTTACTACAAAGCAACAGTAATCAAGAGTGTGGTATTGGCATAAGGTTAGACATAAAGACAGACCAGAAACAAACCAAAGTCTGTGGTCAACTAATTTTTAACAAGGCCATTCAGTAGGGAAAGAATAATCTTTTCAACAAACATGCTGGGACAACTGGATAGGCAGATGCAATCGAATACATTCAGACCCTTATACCATATAGAAAAATTATTTCAAAACATATCAAAGACCTAAATGGAAGAGCTAAAACTGTAAAACTAAAAGAAAATATAGAGGTAAATTTTCATGACCTCAGATTTGGCAATAGATTCTTAGATATGACATCAAAGGCACAAGCAACAAAAGAAAAAATAGATAAATTTGACCATCAAAATTAAAAACTTTTTGTGCTTCAAATGACACTATCAAAAAAGTGAAAAGACAACCTTCATGGTAGGAGAAAATATTTGCAAATCATATATCTAATAAGGAACTTGCATCTAGAATACGTGAAGAACTCTTACAACCCAATTTAAAGACAGTTAAAGAATTTGAAGAAACATTTCTCCAGAGAAGATATACAAATGGCCAATAAGCACATGAGAAGATTCTTGACATCGTTAGAAGGAGATAGCACTTCATACCCACTAGGATGGCTCTCATAAGAAAAATCATAAGTGTTGTCGAGAATCTAGAGAAATCGGATCACTTGTACACTGTTGGTAGCAGTGTCAAATAGTACAGCCACTTTGGAAAACAATTTGGCAGTTCCTCAAATGGTTAAACATAGAGTTACCCTGTGACTCTGCAATGCCACTCCTAGGTATATACCCAAGAGAAATTAAAATGTGTCCGCACAAAAACTTATACAGGAGTGTTCATAGCATTATTCACAATAGCCAAAAGGTGAAAACAATCGCCCTGTTCATCAACTGATGAATAAACAAAATATGCTATATCCATTCAAGAGAGTATTATTTAACCTTAGAAAGAAGTACTGATAAATGATACAACATAGATGAACCTTTTAAACATTATGCTATGTGAAAGAAGTCAGTCACAAAAGACCACTTACATCATTCCATTTATATCATATATCTAGAATAGGCAAATCTATAGAGATAGAAAGTAAATTAGCAATTGCTCAGGACTGAGGAGGATGAGGTGTTAGAGGGGCAATAGCAAAGGGGTATGGGATTTCCTTTTGAGGTGATAAAAACGTTCAAAAACTTATTGTGGTGATATATGGGGTTCCAGTTGTTCTGTTCTCCACCAGCAGTAGGTATATTCAGTTTTTAAATTTCTAGTCATTCTAGTAGTTTTGCAGTGGTACCTCAGTGTGGTTCTAATTTGCATTTATGCAATGACTAAAGGTCTTGAGCATTTTTCATTTGCTTATTTGCCATCTGTATATCTTCTTTGGTTATGTGTCTTTTACCCATTTTTTAATTGGGTTGTTTTCTTATTATTTATTCTTGTAGATGCTGGTTATAGTACTTTATCAGACACGTGTCTTATGAATATTTTCTCTCTAAGGTTGGTCATTTCATTTTCTTAATAGAATCTTTTAAAAGAGCACAGATTTTTTTATTTGATGGAGTGTAATTTATTGATTTCTTTTTTCTTTTATGGATTGTGCTTTTGATGTCTATCTAAGAAATCTGTGCCAAATCTTTGTTTTTCTTCTAGAAGTTTATAGTTTTAGTTTTTCCCTTTAGGTCTACAATCTATTTTGAGTTAATTTTTGTATATGGTGTGAGACAAACATTGAGGTTCCTTTTTTCATATACGGAATTTTTCCAGCATCACTTGTTGAAAAGACTATCCTTTCTCCCCTGAATTGCCTTTGTACCTTAGTCAAAAACCAATTGAGCATACATGTGCTTGTCTATTTCTGGACTTTCTATTCTGTTTCATTGGTCAATGTGTCTACCCTTTTGCCAATACTACATTGCCTTAATTGCTGTAACTAATAAGTCTTGAAACGAGGGAAAATGAACTCTCAAACTTTGTTCTCTTTCAAAACCATATTGGCTATTCTAGTTCCTTTGCCTTTCCATAAATATTTTAAAATAAGCTTATAAAATTCTACCAAAAAGTCATGGTGGGATTTAATTGGGATTGCATTAAATTTATAGAATCATTGGGAAGAATTAACATCTTAACAATATCAGATCTTCCAATCCATGAACATGGCATATCGCTACATTTATTTTTCACTGCTTTCTTTCTTTAATATTTCGTAGATTTCAGCATATAGATTTTGCATGTTTTTTTCTTCTTTTTTAACAGTTTAACTGAGATATAGTTCACTATCCTACAATTTACTTATTTAAAGTATGCAATTCAATGGTTTTTAATATATTGACCACTTCCAGTCTCACAATTTCCTCCCTTTGTTCCTTCAGCCCTAGAAGTGGTAATGACTTCTTAATGTTATTAGTCTTTAGGTGCTTTGCCATCCCTTGTTGGTTCTTGTAACCTTATCTACATCAACGCTTCTCACATTTTAGTACATAGGGATCACTGGGGGATCTGTTAAAATGCAGGTTCTAATTCAGTAGGTCTGGGGTGGGGCCTGAGCTTCTTCATTTCCATTAAGCTGCAAGGTGATGCTAATACTGCTGGGCTGGTGGTTACGCTAGACCAGCAAGGGTTTAGAATTCTAAAGTGGTGCCTTTATTTAAGTTTCTTCATTTGAAACATCTTCATAAGTTCTTTTTTCCACTCAGACTTGATAGATATTCTGGAAAAAAAAAAAATTGAAATAGTCATTCATAAGCCCTTTCTTTCCCTGTTGTTAAAACCTTTGTTTAAAAATTCATTCTAGACGTTGTTAAATTTACACATAGTTCTCAAACACTCCCCTGCTTCTGCTGCTTTTTATTCTCTTTGAAAATCAGGACAATATTTGCCCCTCTTCAATCTTTTGGCATTTCTTATTTTTCTCTGGCTTCCTGAAGCTAATATTCATTCTACAATCAGTTATGCAAAGTCTTTCATGGATAATTCATTTAGGCCTGGAAAGTTTAGCTCACTTAAAACAATTGGTTGCTCATTTACCACATTGGATATCAGTAGCCTTTTAATCATGTTTATTCTACCTTATTCCATTAAAAAAAATACTCTTTATGAGAGAGGAGATAAATAAAATACAAGTTAAGGAGTTTTGCCTTTTCTTTGTCATCAGGTAGCACTATATCCTCAGTTCCATCCTTTCATCCGTTTCTGTTCACCCTCTTGTGGCAAATATTACTTGAAAAACAAAACGCAAACTTAGCAAATTTCTTGGTGTCCTTTTTAAAAGCAAAAACTATGTAATCCTACAAGAAAATATCAATCCTTGTAGGCTCGTGCTACTCTTTAATACATGCTCTTTTAAAATCTGATGTCATTAAGGAGCATTCTATGAAATGACATGCCCCTGGAGTATGATGACTTGACCTACTGGCCACTCTCCTTGGCAGCCAACCCTGGAGCTGGGTCAGTGACCCTAGTTCTGGCATTTCTAATTCTCAGATAATTTCTCCCTGTGGACAGTCATTGTGGTGCCAGTTATTATTCCTTTCTGTGAGCTTAGAAAATTTATGTAGTGGAAGTCTCTTTGACTACTAGATATTGCCACTGAATTAGAAGAGAATCCTACATACATAACTATATATTCTGACAGCAATATCACTTCTATAGTCTTAGCTTTTGTCTCAACCTATTCACTATCCACAATTCTACCATCAGGAATATTCACCAGTTGATCAGCTCTTTAGTGCATGGGGTTACTCTCCACCTTCATCTCTCTTCTTTCTTTCTTTCTTTTCTTTTCTTTTTTTCTTTTTTTTTTTTTTTTTTGAGGAAGATTAGCCCTGAGCTAACATCCACTACCAATCCTTCTCTTTCTGCTGAGGAAGAGTGGCCCTCAGCTAACATCCATGCCCATCTTCCTCTACTTTATATGTGGGAAGCCTGCCACAGCATAACTTGATAAGCAGTGCATAGGTCCATGCCCAGACCCAAACCGGAGAACCCCAGGCCAGAGAAGCAGAGCATGTGAACTTAACCACTATGCCACCAGGCCAGCCCCTCATCTCCCTTCTTGTAGACTTGTTCCTTACGAATGTGGTAAAACTTCCTTTACTTATTTCAGTCATAAGTTTCTTGCTACCTCATCTGCCAACATCTATTGGATTGCACTCCTCTCCTTTTAATTTTTCCAAGTTCAATTTGCTTTTCCATTAATTTTCCCTTTCTAACCTAAGATTTCAAAAGTCACCAGCACTATATTTCAAGTTTCTTCTGTCTGTTTCATTTACCTGGATCAACAGAAGTGGATATTGGTTGGTTGGTATGATAAATTTTGTCAAATTATGCTTCATGCTCCATCCTTTTAGGGGTTGTTATACTCTTTAGGAAGAGAACAGAATTTGCCATTTGCAAGGATGCCTCCTTATTCATCCACAGTGAAAAACATGGGCTTGGGAGCCAGGACAATTGGGTTCATGTTCCTGCACTGCCAAATATCATAAGCTATGCAATTTTTTGTATTGATATATTAGTTTAAGTATAGGTTAAGTTGCTGCAACAGAGACGCCCCAAAACTCCAGCAGTCCAAAAAAGATAGATAATTATTTCTCTCTCATGATATAATCCAGGAGGTAGTGAGCAGTCCAGAGAAGTCTGGCAGCTATGCTTCTTGAGGTCATCCAGGAGTCCACAATGCTTGTGCTATCTTGTTGCTCCATCAACTTCTGATTGTTCCCTTATCTACTCTGATCAAAGCTGGTTCACCAACACCATATTCAGAGTCTAGCCCATGGGAAGGGTGAAGAAGAGGAAGTGGAAGGAAAGCAATTTCCTTTTAAGAAAGAGACATTGGCATGGCACATGTCACCTCTGCTCATAATCCATTGTAAAAACTCAGTCACATGAACATATTTAGCTGCAGGGGAGACTAGGATATGTAATCTCTTATATGGCACCAATGTGCCCTACTAAAACTTGTGGGGAGGATCCTATTTGTAAAAGGAAGAAATGGACAATGGATACTGGGGGGAAATCAGCAGTCACAGAAATATATTTACATAGTTAAAAAATAAAATAATATAGAATGATGTAGAATGAAGTCTCCATGCCTATTCACCATCTTTCCAGTCCCCACCCCTCTCCTCAAGAGGTAAATACTTTATTAGTGTCTTGTGTATCTTTCCAGAGTTTTCTTAAGCAACTTCAATCAAACATAAATATATATTCTTATTTCCTACCCTACCCCATCTTTTACATAAAAGTTATCTTCCTCATTCTTTTATACTTTTATTTTTAAGGATGTATCATCATCTCTTTAACTGTCCCATTGATAAATTCAGGGTTGTTTCTATCTTTCACCATTGCAAACAATGCTGTAATAATGCTGCTGTGCTTGTCATTTTGAACATGTGAAAGCATGTCTGTGAGATACATTTCCAAAAGTGAGATTAGCCAATCATATGATATTGAGTCAGTCTTTTGATCTCTTTGAGTCCCATTTTCTTTGCTTATAAAATGAAGCTCATATTTACCTCCTAGATAGGGTCATTAAGATAATGAAATAACTAAATATAACATTATTGTACCACAGTATCAAAAACATAAAATAGAAATACATTTATCAAAATGTCTGTAAGATCTGTACTCTAAAAACTACAAAACAATGCTGAGAAATTAAAGGAAACCTAAATGGAGAGATATACCATGTTCGTGGATGAGAAGACAATATTTTTATAATGTAATTCTCCCCAAATCAATCTATAGATTCAACATAATCTCAGTTCAAACCCTAGGGAGATTTTGTATAGAAACTGACAACCTGATTCTAAAACTTATATAAAAACACGAAAGACCCATGATAGCTAAAACAATTTTGAAGAAGCAGAACAAAGTTGGAGAACTTAAACTACCTGATTTCAAGACTTACTAAAAAGCTACAATAATAAAGACATTGTTGAGTTGGCCAAAGTACAGCCATGTAGTCCTTTGACAGAGCATAGGGAGTCTAGGTATAGACCTACAAGTGTATGGTTAATTGATTTTTCACAAAGGTGCCAAGATAGTTCCATGGGAAAGGATAGTCTTTTCAACAAATCGTACTGGAACCATTGGACAGCCATATACAAAAAAGAACCTCCACTCTTATTTTACTTATACACAAAGATTGAATCCAAAGGGATCATAAACCTAAATGCAAAAACTAAAACAGTAACACTTCTAGAAGAAAACGTAATAAAAATTCTAAGGACTTTGGATTAGGCAATGACTTCTTGAGGCACAGAAAACACTAACCAACTAGATATCATCAAAATTCAAACTTTTGCTCCTCAAAAGCCACAGAAAATGAAAAGAAAAAAACCATGGACTGGGAAAAAATATCTGCAATGCTTGCAAAAAAGGTTTTTTTTAATGGGCAAAATATGTGAACATATACATCATAAAAGAAGATATATGTTTGGCTAAATGCACATGAAATGATACTCAACATCATTAGTCTTTAGGGAAATGCAAACTAAACCACAATTACATACCACCTACTAGAGTGGTGAAAATTAGAGAAACTGCCAATAGCAATTGCTAGGGAGGATGTGGAGTAGCTGGAACTCTGATGCATTGTTAGTGAGAATGTAAAAGATACAACCACTCCGGGAAACAGCTTGGCAGTTTCTTATAAAGTTAAACATGTCTTTACCATAAAACTCAACAATTCCAATCATAGATATTTACACAAGAGAAATAAGAACATTTATCCACAAAAAGAATGTTCATAGCAGCTTTATTCATAATAGCCAAAAAATGGAAACAAGTCAAGGGTCCCTCAAAAGGTTAGTCGATAAACAAATTGTGGAATATCTTTGCAACTGGATACTACTCAACAATAAAATAAACTACAGATCCGTGCAAAATGTAGACAAATCTCAAAAACATTATGCTGAGTGACAGGAGCCGGACACAAAAAGTATATACAATGTGATTCCATTTATATGAAATTCTAATTTTGCATGCAAATCTCATGTAGTCATCACACTAGCCCTCTGATATCTCCCTATTTTACAGATGAGGATAATAAAGCACAGAGACATTAAGAAAATTGTCCAATGTCCAATTATCATTGTGACACTAGTAAGTGGCAGAGCCAGGATTCAAACCCAGGTTTGCTAGACTCCATCATCCACATCCCTCATCATCATGCTATGTCCACTCCTTAGCACTCACATTTCTCTTAATACAGCTCTTCGGAGTTTCACTTACCAAGTCTAGGAGAATCACCTCCATTACTAAAACATTAGGAAACATAAAGTTTAGCATTTGAAGGAGAATCTTTAGATGTGAAGAGACAACTGATCAAGCAGACCTAACAATTCTTACTGAGTGTATGTTTAGCACAACCTGGAGGATAGGAGGCATTCAATACACATTTGCTATTATTGTTGTCATTATTTTGTTATTATTTCTCCTAACCCTTGGATTCGCTTCCTTCTTGCTGCCGCTATAATATTGATGCCCAGGGTCTGTGGATCCCATTTAATGCTCTGGCCCTGGTCCAAACAAAAACCCCTCCCTATTTCCCCCTTAGCCCAACTGAAACTGGCTGGAACTTTAGGGAAAAAAAGAGACTTTAATGTTAGTGGAGTACAAAAGACAAGCAAAGTGCATAATTAAGATAAAAACCATCTGGCTTACAAAATATATGTTCCTACCATTTATTAAGTAAACATTTACCAATAATGTACTACGGAAAAAGCAAAGTGTAAGACAATGTGTATACTACCCTACCATTTCTGTAAAAGGGATAGAAAGAAAAAAACTTCTAAATGAACACACACAGCCTATCCAGCAGGAAGCACAGAAAACTGGCAATAGTGTTTGCCTCTGTGAAAGGGCATATGGGACAGGTGTGGGCCAAGTTAATAAACACTGTGCATGCCTCAACCATGTCGGTTTTACCCAAATGCATTTGGGAAACTGACCTTTTCTCCAGGGACAGCTTTGATTGCTATAAGTATGATTCCATTCCTTTGACAGTGACCTTTTGTAGGTAACCCAACTCTGTCTAGTGAAATGAGAGTAGAGGTTTGCTGGAAGCTTCTGGGATTATGCTTTCTCACTCTTAGGAGAAATTCACAGGAGGTCAGCTTTTCTCTCTTCTGTTGGACACAAACAAGGAAGCATGAAGCCCAAGTGTTTCCATTTTACAACCATGAGAGAAATTCAGCCTGAGGCTGCAGCCCATGCACTAAAGAGCAGGGTAGAAAGGCAGAAAAAAATCTGGGTCCTTAATGATACTAAGCTGCTAAATCAACTACCTCTGAACCTTGTTTCCCACCTCTGATAAGTGAACTAATGCATTTTCCTATCATTTAATTCCGTTTTAGTCAAGTTTCTGTTACTTGCAGCTCAAAACAATTAATGCAGATGGAGACTTTCTTCCTTTTACATGCTTTCTACATTTTCTTTTTTTAATCATGTGCATGTACATCTATTTTAAAAGATTTTAAAAGTTTGCTGTGTTCCTGGCATTAGGAAATAGAGAGCACTCAAGAACAATCCCCTTTAATCTTTTTCTGAAGATGTAGTTTCTTAAGAGACTTAGTTCTTTCCCCTCAATGAATTGGAAACATCTCCTCTCCTCCACAAGGAAGATGTGGATTTGCCCTTAACAGAGTTAATATAGTTTGAACTACATGGAATTGAATTTTTGTAGGTCAGAATGGTCAAATGTTGGCAATTTCACAGTATAAATCTTAACCATAGTGTTCACGTCGAAGAATTATAAGCCTGTTACTACCAGGGGCATCAGTTCCCCTGCCAGTGCCCCGAGTATCCTGGCCATTGATGAACTACTTTTCTCTGGGGCTTTCCTCAATTACTGGCTATTTTCATCATTTCTATCCTTATATCACAGAGAATTGATGGAAAAAGATAAGATCTCTGTAGATCAGATCACTGGTCATTCGTGCTGTCTACTCTTGTTTTGTTTTCGTTTTTTGTATTGCCTATCATTCCCTCTAGCAGCTATTCCATGCTTCCTACTTACAGAGAAGACAAAATCTTCCCTTGAAGTGCCCTCATTCACTCTCGTGTGCAAATTGGCACCTGTGTCTATAGATCTCAGCATCCCTCCTCCTTTCCAAAGATGCTGCCCCCAGACCCCGCCCTCTCAATTGTCTGATGTTGGAGCAGCAGATAAAGAAAACAAAAAGACACTAATATATTATGATATAGAGTATTGGTTAGCTATTGCTGTATAACAAGTTACCCCAAAAGGTAGTCACTTAAAACAATAAACAGTGATTATCTCACAGTTTCTGTGGGTCTGCAAATCAGAAGCAGCCTATCTGGATGGTTCTGCCTCAGGGTCTCTTATGACATTGCAGTCACGATGTTGGCTGGGGCTGCAGTCGTCTGAGTGCTTGGTAGGGTCTGAAGGATCTGCTTCCAAGTTGGCTCACTCAGACGCCTGGCAAGCTGGCACTGGTTGTTGGTGAGAGGACTCAGTTCTTCACTATGTAGACTTCACCGTTGGGCTGATTGAGTGTCCTTAGAACATCGCAGCTGACTGTCCCAAAATAAAGTGATCCAACACAGAGAAAAGAGAAAGGTGGAAGTCACAGGGTCATTCCTGCAACATCCTATTGGTTATCAAATTATCTCTATCCAATGGAGGCGGTAACTAGACACGCATGTGAACACCAAGAGGCAAGAATCAGTAGGGACTATCTTGGAAGCTTGGAACACACATAGCTGTTATTTTCTCCATTTCACAGACGAGGAAACTGACGCCCATAGGGGTCTATAGATATGCCAAAGTCACGCAGCCCATAAAAAAGAGGTAAAGACTGATGGGAAGCCAATGCAGGCTGACTCTTAAGTCCATGGCCCTACTACTACATCATCCTGCCTCTGATGTGGTGGCATACTGTCCTGGAATAGCTTTGAATTATGTCACTGTTAAACTATTGTTCAATTTTTTTGGACTAACCATATTTTATAATTTTTCATTTTTCTTATAGGGCTGTGCATATGGTAGACATTCAGTAAATATTTATTCATCCATCCAATAAATCAACTTTAAAAAATGGAAGGGCTAACACCTTTACAAAGGTCTGACATAGCTACTGTGCATGCCTGACTGATATTCTAGTTTCAGTGGGAGCAAATTATATTAATAACAATAATTAAGGGAGCTGGAAGAGTGATTGGACATGAATCAAATTGGGACTAGCAGAGGAGATGGGGGAGAAAAAAAGAAGCCAAGTCCATCAATTCTTTTTAGGGTTAATCCCAAACTGGATTTGATCACTTCTCTCTGATCTCACTTATCAACATCCTCCCCAGTCAGATGAAACCAACTAATCAGAAAGGGATTGAATTTAAATGTGTAATTTACTCTTTCTCTGGTCCTACGCAATATCAGGGTTTATATTTGTGTCTGGATTACAAATTCTTTTTTTTCCTTTTAGTTTGTTTTTTAAAAATTATGTATGTGTGTATGTGTGTATGTGTGTATTTGTTTATAAGAATCTTAGAATTGTCAATAATCTAACCTCTCATAGAAAAACACATTAATGTGCTGGAGTATTTTCTTCTAAAATGGTGAATATTTTTAGATAATTAAGGTGATGCTAAAACAGTACTTTATCCTTTTTTTCTACTTAACATTATTTCTATATTGTTGAAGATCCTTCAAAACGTTCCCTTTTAATAGTCCATTGATTATTTCTGATTATAGAAGTACTATGAGCTCTTTGCAAAGAATTTGGAAATTTTTGAAAAATATAAAAACAAGGATCACTCATAATCCTACCATTCAGATAGTCACTGTCAATATTTCTGCATGTTTATTTCTAGATTTTTTCCTATGCATATTTACATATATAGATATAGATATATTTGTAAAAACAAAAGTGGTATTTCATTTTGTAATCACCTTTTTCACTAAAGTGTATCGGAACATCTTTCCATATTAATACATACAAATCTTCATTACATTTTTAATGACCACAACTACCCATTGGTATCTAGATTTTTTTTTAAAGATTGGCACCTGAGCTAACATCTGTTGCCAACCTTCTTTTTTTTCCTTCTTCTTCTTCACCCCAAGGCCCCCCAGTAAGAGGTTGTATATTCTAGTTGTAGGTTCTTCTCGTTGTGCTATGTGGGACGCCGCCTCAGCATGGCTTGATGAGCCGTGCCGTGTCCACACCCAGGATCCAAACCAGCGAAACCCTGGGCTGCTGAAGTGGAGCACATGAATTTAACCACTCAGCCATGGGGCTGGCCTCTAGATTATTTCTATATTTCATTTTTATAAATAACTCTGTGGTCAACAGCCTAGCACATATGTCTTTCACTGCCTATTTAAATATTTCCTTAGAATTATTTCCTGGAAATGCAATCAGTGGATATTATAGGAATTTGAGAAGAATCCTCATCTTTGGGTACCTCCCTCTAACTGTCCTCAGTACTTTGTAATAACTCCCTCTACATTTCAGGAGTGTTGTAGAAGTGGTCTTTATTTGTATGGATTGCTATGTGTCAAGATTACAAAGTAGAATTATATCCATTAACGTCTTGTCTGTTGTTGTGATTGTTGGTGTTTTGGTTTTGGTTCAAGTAACAGAGACAGACACTGGTTAAAGTTATCAAGACAGATATTAGTTACAAGGGTCTGGGTAGCTGACACAGGAGGAGTAAACAGTCTGGCCTCACACAGGAGAGGAACCATCCCTCAGGCATCACCAATGGCAGGACTCAGCTTTATTTCCCCACTTTCTGTCACTCTGCTCAAGACTCAAATGCCAGGTAAAAGTCTGGTTGGCCTGGCTTGGATTGTGTGCCCACACCTTGTCCAGTGAGTGTGCATATGTGCACATGCACCTTCATGGATCCCACCCAAATCCCTGTCACAGACATACTTAGTCCCCAAAAGAAAAATGGAAATACTCTTTCCCAAAGAAGGGGTATGGGCTGCTGAACAGGGAAAGCAACAGTAAGTGCTACCAGGATGCTATTTGTATGAGAATGTATGTATGAAATAGGATATAAGTTCATGTCTGTAAACTTCTTTAATGATAACAGAGGAGGCATTAAGTAAGTATGTTTTAATATTTAAGCATAAGGTGGGCACCCAGGTAAGGCTCAGAGGGAAATTATCTTTAATACCAAGTAAAATTCTTTTGTCAAGAGAGGAGGCCCATGATCGGCAGAGGGTGACCTGGGAGCAGATGCTAAAATGGAGTTTTGTTCAAGACGCTTATTAGAGATAAAGCTGTGAAGAGGAGTGGGATGAAGCAGGGTTAGGCACAGGGAGAATCTGAACCAGAATGTGGAGCCACCAAAGCTTTGGCCACCCAGTGGGGAGTTCTGGAGCAAATATTGCCAGAGTTGTCCCTCTTTGGGCCTTTACATCCACCTTCTCAGTCACTACATGAGCTGCTTCTGGAAGCTGTGACCTTAGGAGGGACATCTCTCTACAGCCGAGGCAGACCCCAAAGGAGCTGATAGTTGAGACTGTTTGCTCACTGCACTCCCCTTGGCTGGGAAGCAGATTCTTCCTTGAGAGGGCTTTGTGTTGTCTATTTGTTTACCACAAGCCACAGGTCCTTTTTATTGTTTTCCGGTTTCAAAGCTATTTTTTTATTGGCTATCATTTTTTCAATAAACTTTCTATTTAAAAGTGTTTTTGCATTTGCAGAAAAGTTGTGAAGATGGTATACAGAGTTCTCATATAACCCAAACCAGTGTCCCCTATTATTAAAATCCTACATTAGTATGGTCTATTTGTAACAATTAATGAACCAATATTGATACATTATTATTAGCTTAAGTCCATAATTTATGCAGATTTCCTTAGTTTTTACCTAATGTCCCTTTCCTGGTCCAGGATCCCATACACAACATCCCATTACATTTAGTTGTCATGTCTCCTTGGGCTCCTCTTAGCTGTGACAGTTCCTCAGACTTTCCTTGCTTTTGATGACCTTGACAGTTTTGAGGAGTATTGGTCAGGTATTTTGCAGAATGTCTTTCAATTTGGATTTTCCTCATGATTAGACTGAGGTTATGAGTCTTTGGTAGGAAGATAAAGAGGTAAAGTGCCATTCTGGTTACGTCATACATGGAGAAACTGACAAACACTACCTCAGCCAGATGATGAAGGTCAGCATCAGCAATGATGAGTTATGTTGATAGTATAGTATCCCTGATACGATGTCATGAGAATGGCAGTGGGAGCTCTT
Organism: Equus quagga; assembly: GCF_021613505.1. Lineage (NCBI taxonomy): Eukaryota > Metazoa > Chordata > Mammalia > Perissodactyla > Equidae > Equus > Equus quagga. Next base: position 95,391,571 of record NC_060269.1, read on the forward strand.
TCGGTTGGCTACTGTGTCCCTTTAACACACCCTCATCATTTTTGTTTGCGTTTTTTAGCACTTCTTTGCTTTCTGGCACTACAAAATGCTCCAGGCCTATCTTGTATATTCCCCACCCCAGCTCTAGAATCTGCCATTTCTCTAATGGGCTCTGGTTCCTTTTATTGGAAAATGGTATTAAAAACCAAGATCTGGGCACTAGGTGTGCTCAGTGCTGACTGGGGTGTGGTTGCTTCTATGCCTTTCAGCTGTCAGGGTAAGGAATAATGTGTGTATACTAAGCTGTGTATATGCGTATATCTATAAACATTTCTACATGCAGCCATTTCTATCTGTACGAAGATAAACATGAGTTCATACAGTCTCCAACTCAAATCCAGTACTATATAGATCATGCTAGCCTCCTTCCTGGTTTGTCTGTAAACTCCTACTCCGTCAGTGAGAAACCTGGCTCTCCCTGTCTGCCACAGATTTACTTAATTGTTCACTTTTAGTATACATGTAGTTTCAGAATTGTTAACAAATACCCCATGAGAAACCACCGTATCAATTAGAGCACAACATTTATGTGCTCCACATTACGTACAGTTTCTTTTCCCTTTAAAACTACAGACTCCACTCATTTCCAAAGTTACTCAGGTCAGTGCCTTTCCCCTCCCACCCCTTCAGTGAGGATATTTCATACATTGTAATACAGTTAGATTCTTTTGTCACACTGTATTCCATCCTGGATTCCCAACCTCCTAAATGATTTTTTAAATTTGCATACGATAAGGGTCACTCTTTATGCTGTAAAGTTCTATGGGGTTTGACAGATGCACAGTGTCATGTATTCATTACATGTATCATCTATTACAGTATCATACTGAACCGTTTCACCACCCTAAAACATCCTCTTTATTACACCTGTTCAACCCTTCCTGAACTTCTGGCAACCACTCATCTGTTTACAGATTTTATAGTTTTGCCTTCTCCTGAAGGTCATGGAAATGGAATCATACATTATTTAGCCTTTTCAGACTGGCTTCTTTCAGATGCACCATACTTCCTTTATAGCTTTCATTCACTACCTAACTAACTTGGAGTAGAAACAAGTTCCCACAAAGAAAATTTTAAGAAACCTTAATTAAGCTATGAATATTTTTTTGCACATTTTGAAGCTTTTGATACATACTGCTGTTTTACAGAAAAGCCGTCTACTCTCTTGGCAGCACTGGCTATCATTTTAAAAAATCTTTGCCGTTTTCGTAGTAAAGAATGATAGCTTGCAGTTTTTTAAAATTTAAATGACAGTGATTGGATTTTTGAAATATTTTTACAAGTCTTTTTTTTCTTTCTTTGTAAATTTCCTACTTAAATCATTTGCCTGTTATTTCCATAAGGATTGTTTAACTTTTTTTCTTATTGCTCCACTTCTTTTTTTTTTTTTTCCTTCTTCTCCCCGAAGCCCCCCAGTACATGGTTGTATATTTTTTTTAGTTGTGGGTCCTTCTAGTTCTGGCATGTGGGACACCACCTCAGCATGGTTTGATGACAGTGCTAGGTCCACACCCAGAATCCAAACCAGTGAAACCCTGGGCCGCTGAAGCAGAGCACACGAACTTAACCACTCAGCCACGGGACCAGCCCTTTAACTTTTTTTCTTGAGCTATAGAAGTCTTTATGCATGAAAGGTATCAACCATTGTTATGGATAAATAAAATTATTTTCCTGGCTGAAAGAGAGTCCATCATGTGAGTGCATCATTCTCTAGCTATTGAACATTAGGTTGTTTCCAATTTCTTTTTTTTCTTTTCTCTTTTCTCTCTCTTTCCTTCTTCCCTCCTTCCCTTTCCTTCTTCCTCCTTTCCTTGCATTCTCCTTCCTGCTATTATAAAAAGCACAATAAACATCTTTGCCCACATGTGTCTAGATTTTTAATTATTTCCTTAGGAAATGTTCCTGGAAGTAAAATTACTGGATCTAAAAGTATGAACACTTTAAAACTCTTGATACATAGAGTTGAATTATTTTTCAGAAAGAACTAACCAATTTATATTCCCATTACCAATATATTGGCGCCCCCAAGTCACTATACCTTCATAAAGGAAAATTATTTCTTAAAAATAGAACTACCACATGATGCAGCAATTCCACTCCTAGATATATATCCAAAGGAAATGAAAACAGGATATTGAAGAGATATACATATGCACTCCCATGTTTATTGTAGTATTATTCACAATAGCCATGATACAGAAACAACCTAAGTGACACTCAACAGATGAACGGATAAAGAAGATACAGTATATATACATACAATGGAATATTATTTGGCAATGAAAAGGAAGGGAATCCTGCCATTTGCAACAACATGGATGAAACTTAAAGGCATTATGCTAAGTGAGATAAGTTAGACAGAGGAAAATAAACACTATATGATACCACTTATATGTGGAATCCAAAAAAGCCAAACTTGTAAAAGCAGAGAGTAGAATAGTGGTTACCAAGGGCAGGGGATTGGAGGAATTGGGGAGATGTTGTTAGGGGTACAAATTTGCAACCAGTAGATAAATAAGTCCTGGCGATCTAATGCACAGCATAGTGATTATAGACAACAATACTGTATTATAAACTTCAAAGTTGCTAAGAAACTAGATCTTAATTGTTCTCACCACAACAAAGAAGTGATAATTATGTGATGTGATAAAGGTGTCAGCTAACGCTAAGATGGTAATCTTCTTGCAATATATAAATGTATTGAATCAATACATTGTACACCTTAAAGTTACACAATGTTATATGTCAATTATATCTCAATGAAAATAATTTTTAAAAAATTATTCCCTTTGCATGTACCTGACACTGCCCAAAGGATGGGCTTGGAGTAAGCCCAGAGGATTTAAGCCTGTGCAGATAAATACAGAAGTCCTAGAGTGGTCTTTTCAGTTGGCATGTGTAATTAAGAACTGGTAGAATTGACATATCAACAGCTATTTGCTACAAGGTTCATTTTACTCCATTTCATCATTTTTTATTACTTCCACATAAGATGTGTGCCTGTTCATGGAATTTCTTACAAGCCAAGAATGCATTTTAAATTGAATAGGGACATATTAACAGCAAACAACAGCATACTTGTTAAATACACCTGCCTAGGAAAGATACAGACCAAGGAACGATTAAAGGAATCCATTCTAGCACTGAAGGAGATACAAAGTACCCAGCATTCTTCTGTAGAATTGTCACATTAGATAGTCAAATAAATGAACTTTTCATGATTAAACACTTGTGAAATCACTGAATAGTAGTCAAAAGATTTATATTTATACATGGGCTGTTTCCTATATTATTAATGCTCTTCTCTTTTTCTTCAAAGAAATAGTACTCAATTTATGACATATCATATAGAAGCAGAAGTATAACTTCAATATAGAAACAAAATGAAAAGGATAAATAAGAAAGAGAAAAGAAAAAGCAAAAAAAAATCCTTAACAATTATCATTTTTCGTTACCGAAATTTTAATCATGCCTGAAGTTTCCCCACTTACAAAATTTTCTATGCATCTTAGATACCTCATAAAATTATGTAAATATGCTTTAGCAAGATGTAAACATCACTTAAGTATAGAAACACAATCTAAACATTGCCCAGAACCATGAAACTCTATTTTAATTGTCAGATACCATCATAATTACTATTCATTGGGTCCTCACTATAGGATCCAGTAGGTGCTTTACACAGATGTTCTCCATGAAATCATCACAGCAATTGTGAAATGGGGTTAACCAAAAGCATAACCTGAGACGAGAAGTTGTGTGCAGGTAGATTATTTGGGAGGTGACCCCAGGAAGCACAAATGAGATCATGGCAAAAGTGAGACAGATGGGGGGAAAGCCAGTACAGGGTTTACTAGCGAGCAGGTTACCACTGTGGGGAACCAAGGCTGATCCGGCTGGGGGCCCACTGAGGAATTGGTTAATGTGCCTCCAAACTGTCCCACGATAGTCGGGAAGACCGCCTCTCACTGGTGGAGGGTTGCACTTGGGGACATTAAGTCCCTGGTACTTCTGAGCTGTGCAAGTCCCTGTGCACCAGAAAAAGCCCAGGGGCCGTGAAGGAGATGGAGGCAGGCCCAGAGGTGGGCAGCTGACAGGCATGGGAGCTGTCGCCTGTGGCTGCAGTGGGCTGAAGGGCTGTGGGGCACGGCATCAACAGCGTCTGCTGTGTATTATTAACCTAGTTTAATGTTGAATAAACTGGAATTCAGAAAGGTTACCTGCCCAAGGTTACACTGCAAGTAAGTGGCAGAACTGGGGATCCATTTAGTGCGACGACAATCCCGTGCTCATTACTACTCCTAAAACACAGCAATGTTGTAGGTGCACTCTGCAGATTGTGGAATTAATCGTGGAAATTTGAAGCTGGGAAGTACATTAGAGATTCTTGATTCTGTTCCCCACAATCAGGAATCAGGAATGCCACATTAAGTGTGAAATCCTACAGCTGGATGGGTTCAGAGGAGGACCTAGCACCTCAGACTTCCATCCAGTGCTCCTTCCACTGCAATGCACAGCCCTTTTCGTAACTTATTTTTACTCATTAAGAGAATAGAAAGATACATATTTATTTTTATTACAAATGCAATATACATTACATTTGAACGTTAAAGTTACAGAATGGCCTCATTTCTCCTAAATAGTATCATGAGCCCTGCGCCTGATGGAATCTTAAAGATTATTACATATTTGATTATTTCTCTCCTTGCTACCTAATACTTTCTCCTCTGCAGTCATTTTCTAAATAAGTGTTACCACTGAAATTAAATTAGCCGTTAAAAATAAATGAGCTACTAGTTATAATCTCTAGGAACCACTTTGGATGAACTAAAGTGTTATTCAATTAGCAAATTAAAAATTGTCTGCATCATTTTATTCATGTTCACCACTTCCTCAAGGTGCTATGAACTGAGAGTCCTGTGGCTTTACAATATTAGGAAAGTAATATAAGATGTTTTCTCTTGTGCAAAAGGCAATCTATAAAGACTCATCATAAGACTGTAATTGTAATCTTTTAAAATGAAAAAAATAGCATTATACCTTTTTTATCATGATTTGACGAACTAACTCAATGAAGTACAGTAAATGTTCTCATTTGGATTAACACTAAAACCCTTGCTTGTGCCTAGGGGGGAAACAAATCTTTTATTAAAATGTTAACTTGCAGGGGCCAGCCGAGTGGCACAGTGGTTGAGTTCACACGCTCTGCTTGGGCTGCCCAGGGTTCACGGATTCAGATCCCAGGCATGGACCTATTCACCACTCATCAAGCTGTGCTCTGGTGGTGCCCCACATACAAAATAGAGGAAGATTGGCATAGATGTTAGCTCAGGACCAATCATCCTCACCAAAAAAAAAAAAAAAAATTTTCAAGTTAACTTGCAAACTAATGCCCTATGTGGGAATTCTGATTTACCAAGACCAAAGTCACACGTATGATAATAATGTGATTGCTCAGTAAGAAGACCCTGTATTCACATACACTGACTAGTTGTTTTCTGTATTATTTTTGTAGTTGTTGGTTTAAAAAATCCTCTCATTATTTATATTCGTTTTGTAAATATTTAGCTCATATTATGCCACATGAATTGCTTTGAAGCTTGGAGTGATGTAATTTTTTTCATAATAGACTGTTTCTTATCCCTTTAAATTTGGGAGTATTTCTGCCCCTGTCTATATGAATTTTGAAGAATGTCCTTCTTCCTCTCTGGGAGTGGAGGGTACCAAAGGAGGAGCCCAAAGAGGAGGGGAGCGTGCAGAGCAAGTGTGGACATAATCAACTTGTCTAAAAGAATCAACGTAACACAAATGTTGCATTCCTACTTATTTATACAGCAGCAGCTCTTTTGTTTCAAGAGCCAGGGAAATTTTCTCCTGCTGGAAATCCATACAATCGTATGGCTAAAAGAGAGCCTCTAATTTCATCCTTTCACCTTCAAAAAGACCTACCCCTAAATAATTTTGGGTAAACAGGCCTCATTATCTTTGAATAGGTTGATAAGAATAGAAAGTGTCTTTTGAAAAGTACCCCTGGTAAACATTTATATTGTAAAGTACAATTCAACTCTAAAAATGTCAATACTTTTATCTCTCACTACAAGAAGTACCTCAAAGTAGCACAAGAACTGCCTTCTACCTATATTCAAGGTTTGGTGCTTTTTGTACGAAGTACTTTCCTGTAGTGTTCTCAAACTTTTTAGATAATGGCCCATTCAGCAAATGCTACCTTCCCCAGTGCACTCCAGCAATCCTCCAACACCACATGGGTGTCCAGCAATTCCATCCACATCCGACACTATGAAGACCCCACAGGTTAAGGGCTCAGTCCCACAAGACTGCCCCCACTTCAAGTCCCACTACAAGTCCCAGGGGTCACCTGCACTTCTGATGGAACAGGCTGACCACAAATTCGAGGGTTCTTATGACTTCTCCTCCAGGTTTGATAATTCACTAAAATGACTCGTAGAACTCAGGAAAGCACTATACTTTTAATTACTGATTTATTATAAAGGATACAACTTACGAACAGCCAAATGGAAGAGACACATAAGGCCAGGTCTGGAATTGGGGGGGGGGGGGGGGGGGGGGGGTGCTGGGAGCTTGTGCCACTCTCCCAGTACCTTGATATATTCCCCAGCCAGGAAGCTCTCCAAACCTCCTTAGAGTTTTTATCAAGGTTTCATTACATAGGCATGGTTGATTAAATCACTGGCCCTGTGATTGGACTCAGTCTCCCCACACCATTAGCAGTCACTCCCCATTCCTGCCTACCCCCAGCCACCAGTAATCTTCTTCCTGTCTCTATGGATTTGCCCACAGAGGCATACCTCATTTTATTGTGCTTCACTTTATTGCTCTTCACAGATATTGCCTTTTTTACAAATTGAAGGTTTGTGGCCACCCCGCCTCAAGCAAGTCTATGGCTGCTATTTTTCCAACAGCATTTGCTCACACACACAAAAAAAGCAAAACAGCCTTTTTAATTAAGGTATGTACACTGTTTTTTAAGACATGATGCTAATGCATACTTAATAGCCTACCGTATAGCATAGACATAACTTTTATATGCGCTGGAAAGCCAAAAATTCATGTGACTCACTTTATTGCAATATTTGCTTTATTGTAGCGTTCTGAAACCAAACCTGCAACATCTCCGAGGTGCGCCTGTACTGCACATTTCATATAAATAGAGTCACATGTGGTCCTCTGTGATGGGTTTCTTCCAACTAGCGTATTTTCAAGGTCTATCCATGCTGTAGCATGTATCAATACTTCATTCCTTTTTATTGACAAATAATATCCCATTGTAGGAATGTGCCACATGTTGTTTAATCATTTACCAATTGACGGACCCTTGGGCTGTTTCCACTTTTTGGCTATTATGAAGAATGTTGCTAAGAACATTCACGTGCAAGTTGTTATGTGAACATGTTTTCATTTCTCTTGCATGTATGAGTAGGAGCAGAGTTGCTGTGTCATATGGTAGCTCTATATTTAACCTTGTGAAGAGTTGCCAGACTGTTTCCCAAAGCAGCAACACCATTTTACATTCCCACCCTTAGTGTATGAAGAGCACTGGATCTTGTACCTCCACCCAGGAAGAAATTAAAACTCTTCACCTAGGTCTAATTTTTAAAAACCTGTTAGAAGATTTTATTTGGCCTTCTCTGGGTCAGATGCTGACCTGTTTTCTCATCTCTGTTATTAGAAAAAGAGTCACATGAGAAGATGGCTATCCAAAACATGGCTATGGGAAGGAGTATTTCCCTGGCAAGGTATATACTGCTTGCTGGGCAGGCAAAATGCCTGCCACAGAAACCTAAAATTCAAAGACAGTGCTACCCCCAAGGTTAACTTTAAATTGTAGGAGCATGGGTTGATACAGTCACTGGGAGGGTGCTACCAGCGTTTAGGTAGTATCTGGGGCCTGGTGGTGTAAATGTCCTAAAATGTACGAGACAGTCTCATTCAAAAGAGACTGTCCTGCCAATAGTGCTCCAGTTGTTAAACCAAGTTCTGTAATAACAAACTCCTCCTTTTTTCAGTAGGGAACAAAGTTGTTTGAAATAAAGATTTTATTTGCCAGCCTCTCTTTGCAGCTAGATGTGGCCATGTGCCCAAGTTCTGGCCAATGGAATGTAAGCAGAAGAGTTGTGTGTTAACTTCTGAGAAGTGTCCTTGGAGAGAGAGGTTATGCCCTTCTCTTTGCATTCTTCCTTCCTGCTAGCTGGAATGCAGATGTGATGACTGGCGCTGGAACAGCCATCTAGACTATGGAACAGAAATCTCATTTTGAGAATCGGTGAAAAAACAAGATGGGAGGAACCTGGGAATATGATGATCTCAGACTGTCACACCAACTCTGGGCTGCCCATGGTTATGTGGGAAGAAATAAACGCCTATTTTAATAAGTCACTGTTATTTTAGTTTTCTCTTACTCTTAGCTGAACCAAATCCTAACTAATAAAATCATGTACCATGTGCCAAGCATCTACTCCATGTGCCAAGTATGATCCTGTGAAAACACTTTACATACATTAACTCAATGATTCCCCATATCAAACCAACGAGAGAAGTACTCCCACCACCCGCTCGCCCCCCCCCCTTTTGAGGTGGGAAAACTGAGGCTCAGAAAAATTAAATAACTTACCCAAGTTCATACAGCTTTTATACACAAGTCACTCTGCCTCCAGAGCGCATGTCTGAAACTATCCTGCTGAGACACCAACAAATTAATGACACCAGAACAAACTGATAGTGAAAAAACTAAACTAAGAGTAATATACAATTAATAAGCAAGAAGAACTGTAATCAGAGCCTCAGCTACCTCAATATTATAGTGATGATGCACGCTAAGAAGCTGGCCTTTTGAAATTTGGGAGAAATCCAAGTATCTGCATATGTGCATTTGCCAAGCATTTTTGAGGCTGCCAGACTTTTTCGTAGAGTGCTAAATTAGAATCCTCAGCACTCGTTAGATATGTGCCAATTGTAGTATATAAATATCAAATTTTAATAACTCATTCAATAGATTACTAAGTAGCCCTTAGCTGCATGCAAAAGGCTGCTGCATGGAATTACACAACCTTCACATGTAATGAATAAAGACGTGCATTTGTTAAATTTACTATCTGTCAGGAGGACCTACAGTCCTTACCTTGAGAACCATTCTTATAAAATGCCGTATGTGAAAGTAAGGCTCTTGCTTTCAATCCATAGCCCTCTGTTTCTTGTTTCTTTATATCTCATATTATCTCATGTGTTTCTATATATCTTATATTTGTTTGAAATTTAGGACACTGAATTTTATGAGATGATTGAATTCAATTAACTCTTGCAACACCCACTACTTGCAACTGCATGGCATTAGGGAAAAGACGATGATTAAAAATGATCCTTGGGGCCGGCCCAGTGGTGTAGTGGTTAGGTTTGTGCACTCTGCTTCAGGTGGCCCAGGATTCACAGGTTCAGATGCCAGGCATGGACCTATATACCACTCATCAAGCCATGCTGTGGTGGCATCCCACATACAAAATAGAAGATTGGCATAGATGTTAGCTCAGGGCCAATCTTACTCACCAAAAGAAAAGAAAAAAAAAGAATGATCCTTACCCTCTGGAAACTCACAATCCACCAGAGGAGACACTAACAAGACAAGTGTAACTCAAGGTGAGATGTACATAATAGAGGGATATTCTAAAGGAAGAGAGAGGAAAGTGATTATTTGTGTCTCTGGATGTTGGAAAAGGCTTGAACAATCATTAGGATTCTGCCAAATGGAAGATGAAAGAAACCAGACTGAGAAAAAGAATAACAAATGCATAAAGCTGCAGAAAAAAATAGAACAGGGTTAGGGAGTAACAAGTTGCCCAGGGAAGTTTATTTGTTTAAAAGTATATGCATGTACTACTATACTAATGTACACTGTAAAAGCAAACATAAATAGAAATTATAAGGAAAAAATAAGCAATTGTAAAGACACTGCTAATCATGAACATGATAAGCATTAAGTAGTTTAAAAATAGTTAGAACTGAAAGCTTGTTAATTTGTTCTCTAACTTTGTAATGTCTAACAATATGAAACTGAGTGATTTATTTATGCTTGTCTGGGTGCTTTCCTTTCTCCAGGAGAGAGATATTAGGAAAGCTTGTGAGAGCTAATAAAAGCATGATGCTCTACTTGGGAATGCTTATGAACCATTCCTCTACGAGCACACAAATTATAGTCACATCAGACTCTACTTCTATGTTGCACATACACACACATACACAAAGATCTTGCTGATCATTATGCCTCTTTACATTATCACCAGCTAATATCTCAAGCCCCAATGTACACTTAAGGAGGAGGTCATCGTTAAAGATGGAGGGTGTAAATCTCTATTTCAAATGTTCTTTTCCATAATTTTAAATGTGGGGGTCAATTCTTGTCTGATGTGGTTACATGGTTACTGTTATAAGTCTAATGCTGCTGAGGGCTCATAGTAAGTGTAGCCTCAGCTCCTTGGGCTTAAAGTTAAGTATTATCTTTAATTCATAGTTTGTGAGAATTAGTTTAAATCATTTGCCTTCTTGGTGAATATTAATTTAAAGCTAGATAATAGAGTCTGTAAATCCACTTAACAGACATACAAATAGCAATAAAGTCACAGTATATCCTGAAAGCAAACAGGTCAGGATACCACTACCAGCCTCTTCCACTTGTAGTGTCTCCCCTTACGGTACTTCCCTTACTACCTGTGACATGAGGCAGTCCGACTGAGAACACCTATGTCCACCCAGAAATGTGTGGGGCATCTCCCTCACTCAAATATTAATGCAATGAGTGCAGTATCAGATACCTAGTAGCCATTCGATGACGCATGTGCTGAGTGAATGAATATGGAGGAAAGGTAGATCTTTGTAGTTAGATTTTGAAGATCTTGATCTTAGAAGCAGGGAAGAACCATTGCAGAGTTGTCTTGAGCTTTGTTTGTTATTGTCTTAACAAGAGCATGACATGATCAGATCGGGTGTTTAGGCTTAGAAGATGAGCAGCAGGGTAGAGGATGGACTGGAGTTGGAGAGGAAAGACTAGAGGCAGGGAGATGGGTAAGAAGGCTAGTGCCATAGTCCAGGTGAAAGATGCAAGAGCCTGAAACATAGCGGGGACCAAGGAAGTGCATGTGAGATAAAGTTCAGAAGATGGAGTTGACAGGACTTGACGGTTAACTGGCAGTGGGGTGAGGGAAGTGTTTGGGATTAATTCAAGTTGTCTAGTTTGGATGGCTGTGAGCTGGATAATACAGGAAAAGTGACTTTGGGGAAGAGAAAGATAAAGAGGGCTGGCTGAGATATGCTGAATTTGGGCCTCAAGAGACCCAGCAAGAAGCTGGCAATGTGAGAGAGAGCTCAGAAGGAAGGCCCGGGTGGAGCTACATATTTAGAGGTGTTAATTAACACAATATTTGATGAGATATCTCCCAAGGAGAGGATACACTTAAAGGCGGGGTCTATCCTATCACTTCTCAGCTTTAAATCTCTGTGGGCCACCTGTGATCTAAAAGATAAAATCCAAATGTCTTACTTTGACACTCTAAACCCTCCCCAGCGTAGTATCAACCTACCTCTTGTTCAGTCATTTTTCAGCCCACCAGCCTTTATAGAGAGCCTAGATGTGCCGTGGTGTGTGTTTGGGACAGAGAGGTGAGGAAGTCTTGATTGTTGCCCTGGGGAAGTCTACTGGGGAAGAGAGAGAACTAAACAGACTATTAGCATTCAGTAAAATAAAGTTAGTGATAGAGACCATCCCATAAGGTTGCAGCAAGAATTAAGTGAGTTCATACACATAAAGCCCTTAAAACAGCACTGAATATGGCATAGCTATTGTCATTACAGGTGGGGCTTATACGGGGGTTGGGGATGTGGCTCCCTTGATTGGGTGACCACTGAGCTGAATCTTAAAGGAAATTTGTTAGCCAGAATAAAGGGATGAGGAGGGGAGGGGTTGGAGAAAGACATTCCTGAACTGCCTCCTGTTTCCTTGTGTAGTGGGTTGAATGGTGGCCTCCCCAAAAGATACGTCACGCCCAAATCCCTGGAACCTGTGAATGTTACTTTATTCGTAAAAAGGTAAAGATTTGCAGATGTAACTAAATTAAGAATCTGATAATCAGATCATCTTGGATTATCCGAGAGCACCGTAAATCCAATGACAATGTCCTTGTAAGAGACAGAAGAGGAGAAGCTACAGAAGAAGAGAAAGCCATGTGAAGACGGAGCCAGAGATGGGAGTGATGTGGCCACAAGCCAAGGAAGCCAGGAAGGCAGACAGTTACCAGGAACTGGGAGAGGAAAAGAAGGATTATCTCTTAGAGTCTCCAGAGGGAGTGCGGCCCCGTCAACACCTTGATTTCCAATATGTAGGCTCCTGAACTGTGAGAGAATACATTTCTGTTATTTTAAGCCACACAGATTGTGATAATGCATTACAGCAGCCCCAGTAAATTAACACACCTCATTGTTCTGAGTCCTCTCCACAGCTAATTCTTTGCTAGGGGTGAACAGGACACAGCCCTGGCCCTCCTGGAGCCTGTGTTCTAGTTGAGAGGGCCACACAAAAATGTACACGTCCATAAGTTATTTCTAATAGTTGAATGTTAGGTGCTGTGAAAGTTAAGCTCCAGAATTGTATATCCAATCGCCCACTTGCCATCTCTACTTAAATGTCTATCAGGTATCTCAAACATAACTTTCCTCAAATAGAAGTGCCTGGAGGTGCCTGGAGGCAGGAAAGTGATAGATCCAAGATGGTCAGGAAAAGCTTCAGGGAGGAGGTGGCACAGGCAGGAATGATGAGGATGAGCTAAGGCAGTGACTGAAGGAAAAAGGTGCTCCTTTTCGTTTTGTTTCAGCAAGGAAAAGAGCCAGTAGAGACAAAGCGAGGAAGAGGATGAAGATGCAAGGGAGAGGGTAACAGACGCAGTAAGGCTCCAGGGGAGGCAGTGATGTGGGGCTAAGGTGAGAAAGCAGCACAAGGATCGGGGCTCTGAAGGGAAACAGTAAGCAGAGCAGGGGCTCAACGACGCTGACTCCAGACTAAAACTGTCTGAGTTTGAATCCTGGCTCTGCCACGTACAGTTATAGGAAATTACCTTATCTGGATCTTGATTTCCTCAACTATAAAATAAGGATAATAACAGCACCTACCTCACAGGAATTTGTTAAGAGAATTGAATATATTAGTCTGTGTAAAGTACTTGGCTCAACGTCTGGCACAGGGTATGCAACGAATGTCATTATTGCTACTAAGATTATGAGAAGTAGCATCAAGATAAGACTCAGAATGTGAGCAGTGGAAGGAACTTCAGAATCATTGAGTGTAATTCCCTCACTGTACAAATGAAGAAACCGAGGCCCAGAGGGTTTGCAAATTGGCCAACTTTAAAGAGATACTTAGGGGCAGAGCCAAGACCAGATTAATCGAAAGTCTGTGCTTTTTCTATGTGGGCTTAACATATAGATTTGAGAATCATAAGAATATAGGTGGTGGGGAGCCAGCCCAGTAGCCCAGCGGTTAAGTTCACACGTTCCGCTTCGGAGGCCCAGGGTTTGCCGGGAAAATAGACAAAGTTACTCAGGTAGAACCCAGAGAATGTGGAAAGAAGAAATGGAAGGAAGAGCTAGGAAGGAAGACTCGGAGGTGCGTCAGGGAGGAAGAAAACCTAGAAAAGAGCAATAGCTGTATAAGCTAAGAGGGAGAGTTCAAAGGGAGAAAAAGGTCAACTGGGTCAAATACTCCATAGAGTTGAGGAAAGATGCAAAACGCTAGCGCAAAATGCTAGATTTGAAGTCAACTTGCTTGGAGCATCATTTCCACAAGACACTGAACTCTGGAACATGGGTTTCCCATATAGAAAATCAGGATATGCATGGAAAATCTGCTGACTCCTTTAACAAGTTTAAACCTGTACCTTGTCAGGCTGGCAATAGAGGGAGGCTTCCCACTTGAGGAGGGTAGCTGGACCTTACCCCAGACCCTGAAATTAACCTTACTCTTGGGGTGTCTCTCACACTAGTGTCTGCTGCAGCCACAACCAGCAGACTGGCCTTAGGGGGACAAGACGTGGATTTTACAATTCCTCTCATTGCCATAGTATGGCTGAGACAGGTTATAATATTTAAGCAAGACACTGCTAAAGGTGGGACCCTGAATGTTGGGGCTGGTCATGGAACTCTCTTCTCTTTCTAGATTCACCCCATAGATAAATTCATCTAATCCCGTAGCTTTAAAATACCATCTCAGTGCCCAAGACTCTCAAATTTCTCTCTCTGGCTCTGACTTCACCTCTGAGCTCCAGACTTATATGTCCAATTGCCTACTCTAGATCACTACTTAGATGTCGAATGGTCATCTCAAACTTAATCTCTCTAAAAGGGCACACTTGACTTTCTAGCCCCAAACCAGATCTTACCTCAATATTCCCAATCTTGGTAAATTTATTTCCACCCACCAGCACATTCTCTAGGTTCTACCTCCAGAACATTTTCCAAATCTCGGTCCTTCTCTACACCTGATACCTTGCTGATCCAGCTGCCACCGTCTCTTACCTGGCCCTCTATGGTAGTCTCCCAATCAGATTTTCTGCTTCTACTTCGCCATCCCCTACAATTTATTATACACAGCAGCCAGATGATCTCTTTACTACATAAATCACATGTTACTCTCTTGACTATAATCCTCCAATGGCTTCCCATCGCACTTAGATTAAAACCCAAACCCCATCAGGCCTTACGAGATCCAGACCCTGCTCACTGTTTTGACTTCTCACTCCACACTTCCTTTTCTCACCTACGTGCCAGCTTAGCCCCGGGTTTTCTTACTATTCCTCAAACACACCATGCTCATTTCTGATGCAACGTTAGCTATTCCCTCTATCTGGAATGCTTCCCCATCCTGCTCCCTCTCCTCTGTCTTCACATGGCTGTCTCCTCCTTAGAATTGAGGTCTCCACTTACTGCTCTCTTCTGAGAGGCCTTCCCTGTCCATCCTTGCTGGGGTAGCTCTTCACTCAGTTTCCATCCTATCAGTCACCTTTTGTATTTGATCGCTTATCATGAGTGATATTGTCTTGTTTACTTTTATGGTTATTGTCTATCTCTTCCCCACTGGAATGTAAGTTTCCTGAAAAAAGAGATTTTGTCTGTTCCATTTACCACTGTGTTCCCAGCCTCAGAAAAGTGCACACACATGGTAGGCCCTCAATAAATACTGACAAACAAATAAATAAATAAAGGCTCAGGACAGAAGAGAAATGAATGTGGAGAGACCTTTATCCTTAGATTATCTGGCTCGTAAACTAGAGCCCTCAACTTCAGCATTCAGCACTTCAACACAGCTACTTCAGTGTGCCCTGAGGAGTACCCAGACTCGTAGACATCCAAACCTGAGTGAGTGAGAGAGAGAGAGAGAGACATCGAGACAAGAAGGAGGAGGAGGCAGAAAGAGAGAGTGGGGGAGCACCCTGGTTTTCTCTCCTGCCTTTCTATGGTCCACCTGGAGATGGACTCACCTACCTGAATGATTGACATGGGGCAGTTTCACCTTCTTAGGTGAAGATGGCACTCTACATCCACACTAGAAGTTTGCACCAAGGGCAAAGAATAAGCACATCAGATACATCCTGCAAGAAATACGTACATATTAACAGCAAGGAGAGCTACTTTCTGCAAGGTAATGATCTCTGTTTTCTACACTTCCCATACTTGTTCTGAGGATCAGATAAAGGAGAGTGATCTGGAATGTGTCACACGTGTGTAAGTCACTAGATTATACTGTTTGCTGAGCGTATCTGTTGATGAGGAGCAGAGCAGAAACTCCTGGCAAAATGCCATCTGTGTTACTCATGCCACAATACTAAGGATTTACGTAGATGATTCTTGGTTCCTTCCCAACCCAGATGACTTGAGTATCCTTGTGTAAGAGTCATTCAACACCCCCTCTCACAGTTCCATGATGTTATCTCCCCCAACGCCTTTCACTTCCACTGTGCTTCAGTCACATGGTCACACTCTGAATCTTGTCATCACCTCCAAACCACTCCACTTTGGGAATCTTAAGCCCCAGGACTAAAGAATATGTGATGTTCTGCTCCCAATATCCTAACTTTCTAGCTCTATATTCACTCACTCCCATTGTACCTGCTTTTCAACCCCACCAAAGCTTCCTCAAACCTTTTCTCCTGACCTCTTAGGCCCCTAATTAATGCAGTAGCCACTTTTCTTCTTTCTGTTCTCAATGGGAAGGGTGGCTCTCCCCTGTCCCATCCCTGGGAATCTCTCTCCCTGAACTCTGGACTCCAGACACACTGCCAAGCCCTGTTTCATCAATTATTTACTCTCTCCTCTAGGTCTTCAACTTATCCTTTCCTGGCTTTTTTCCCTCAGCACATAGACAAGATCATATCTCTTCTAACAACTACTAAAAAAAAAAAAAAAAAAAAAAATCTTAGGTTACACGATCTGATACTCTCCTTATCTAGAATTCTCTCTTCTTTTTCCTTCCATGGTCCAGTCTTTCTCACCCTATTCTAACGCCACTCATTCCTCACCCCTCTGTAACCTGACTTCTGTCCCCACCACTCTTCTGACACAGCTCCAGACCAGGCCCCAGTGACCTCAAAGGCTATGGTCATATGTCACTTCTCATCTAACTTGGCATCATTTCTAGAAAGTTGTTCCTCCTTCTGCCTCTGTGCTTCTGTGATACCCACTCAGCGGTGCTCCTCTTCCCGCTCCGGCCACTCCTTCTAAGTCTCCCTAACAGGTTTCTTTTCCTCTTTCTCTTTGGTAAATGTGGACCCACCCTCTACCCCTTCCCTTCCCACTGCCTGTATATCTTTTTGTTGTTGTTGTTTTTGAGGAAGATTCACCCTGAGCTAACATCTGCGCCAATCTTCTTCTATTTTGCATGTGGGTCACTGCCACAGTATAGCTGCAAACGAGCGGTGTAGGTCCACACCCGGGTACTGAACTTGGGCCACCGAAGCAGAGCGTGCCAAACTTAACCAATAAGCCACAAGGCCAGCCCCTGTATATCTCTTTCTAAGCAATTTTATCATTGCCAGTGGCGTAAATGATCATTTATATATGCTAATGTCACACATTCTTGGAGCCTCAAACCTATATTGCCTTCTAGATATTTCTGTTTTTATGGCCCATAGGCACCTCATATTTAATATGGCCCAGACTGAATTTATCATCTTTCCCATTTCCAACACTGACCTTTTATTCTATATTTTCTGTCCATGAGGATGGTAACAACAATCCATCCGGTGACTCAGGCTAGATGCTTGAGAGAAGCCAAGCTTGATCCTCACCCCACGCTCCTCTGGCTCCAAACCCAGTCTAATTTGCCCACTAAATATCTCTTCAGTACATCTGTTCATCTCCCTTTTCTGACACTGCTGAACTCAGACTTTTTGCATCCCTTTTCTGGATCATCTCACCCCTTCTGGACTGTTCTCCCTGCTGGCGGCTTCATCTCCCCACTCCACCTAAAGATTTGATATTTTTTCTTTGCCATTGTTACTCATTTATGTCTGCTTTTCTTTAGCGTCCTTTTCAAACTAAAAAGTAATATACTCTCATTGTAAAATAGCCAAAGAGTTTATAAAACTAAAAAGTAGAAGTTAAAGCCACCCCTGACCCAGTCCACAAATTTTACTCCCAAGCACACAAACACACTTTTTTTTCTAAAAGTAGGATCTTATTAAACATGACGTATTTCTTCTACTTTAAGAGGCACTTTTTTTTTCACATTTTAACACTTCTGAAACCTAAATGTATCCTACAATCAGTGGTGTCTCAGCTTTGGTTTAATACACCATTGTTCTGCAATGCGCTCTTTCTACTCATTAACGTGGTTCAGGATTACAAGCCAGCACTTACCTCTAGGATGATCTTTCCAAAGTACAAATGTGGTCAGGTCACTACCCTCCCAAAAGTCCTTCAAAGGCTCCCCTCTCCACTCCCTTCCCTGCTCCAGGCCCTTCATCTTCTGACTCCCTGCTACTTTTGCAATCTCATTTCCAGCACATCCCCACCCATCTTCTTCCTTAAAGACAACTAGATTTACAGTTAGTTCCCCAAATGCGCTATGCTGAGCCAGAGGGTGCTTTTCTCCTCTAACTCTTCCTCAGCTCCTCTACTCAAAGTCGCATCTTACTGGAGAATTGTCCCAATCCCCCAAGGTGAGCCTGCGCTCTTCCTTCGTGTACCACCCATCAACTTCCCCAGCATCTGTGCACTTCTTGGTTCAATCACTTAACACACGGTTTCAAGCCATTTCTCTTGTCTGTTGCCCCCAATAAATAGTGAGTTCTCGAGCATGCCATCTTCTTTATACCCATTTCCACTAGTGCCAGGGCAACACAGGAGGTCCATAAATATTTTTGTAAACAAGGAACTGTGCACAAGGAAGGAGGCCAAATGCTCCCTGAGTCCAGGCGAAGAGCATTCTAATTAACTGTCCTCTTAACCTGGGACAAGTGCTAGAAAAAGGAGGCCAGAAGCTCTAGATAACTACCTGCACCCCCTGAAATCTAAAGCAATTGGATTTTTTCTTCTGTTTCCTTGGTTTCTAGTCCTCCAGACCTACTAATTCCAGCCTCAACCCTCAAAGACAATCCGATTTCAACAAGCACAGCCTTGATGACGGTTTCCTTTCTCCTTAGTCCTTTTCAGTGCTCCAAGTCCAAACCTCCATCTATATCATCACGCCCTCTTGCCGCAAGTCCTCTATTTTGTAACCAGGAGTTTTGAAAAGTACCGAAGGGGGATTCTTTCCACTTCCTTCTCTAAAACGCCCACTTGAGTTTCCCATTTGAACTCCCTCCTGCCCTAGGTGTGGACACACCTCTCAGAGCCACCAAGACTCAACACCAGGAAATAAACACAAAAAGAAGCTTTAGTTTAACACAAAACCTTTATTTTAGTAACTACCCTAAAGGCTTGAAGTTAATTTAGAGATCTCTGTGGAAGCCATTATCCCCTCTCATCCCAGTGGTGGGGTTGGATTCTAGAAAATGCCAAAAATAGACAAAAATGTTTCCCAGTTCTTCTTTCTGACCTAGATCATTTAAAGCCAAGGATTCTGAATCATTTATGGAAAAGTACCAGGGTATGTGGGGGATTTAAAATAAAGCTCAGCTAATGTGGCCTATGTGGCAGTCGCTAAGATTGGTCCATGCCAAAACATGCTGACAACTGTAGGGCCAACATACTTTCAATACCCTCTCATTGCAAAAAGGACAGGAACTCATGAAACAACCAGAAATAGTAAAGAAAAAAAAGAAAAAGTGGAAAGATGCGGGGAAGACAGGAAAGGAGAGGGCAGATGACAGGACAGGAGAAAATAGAGACTTTATAATAGGAAATATAGCTGACAGAGGCTTTCAAAAACTAGGCCTATTTTGTCACAGTTTGGGCTAAACAATCACCTCACAACTGAAAGAAGACAGCTAAAGAAAGGAATGGGGGAGGGCCTGGAGCCAGATAGACAAATAGATAAACCAATGAAAAGTATCTTGGGGAAGGAAAAAGGACTGATAAGGAAACAGGATCTCAACTCAAAGACCAGAGAATTATTAAAGAAAGGGCAGGATCAATGCGTGGACAGATGAGATGAAGGGGGAAGGCAGCTGTCAAAAATGTGCTGTGATTCTGCCGTTCAGAAGGCAGGTGAAAAAGACAACTCCAGGCTGCAACTGGACTGGGAATTAGGAAGCTCTCAGCCCCTCAGGAGAGAATGAGCGACCCGCGGCCATTCTAACGGTCGGAGCAGTGTGGTCAGAGCAGGCCAGCCTGGAATATGCTCACCATTTTAACGTGTGGAGGAAACCTTACATTCGGAGAGAAAAGACAACTTCACCACTTAGCCTACACAGAAGAGACTGTACAAATCTCTTCACAAATTTTAGAGTAAATAAGAACAAAGTAACACTAGGCACGAAATACCTGAACTGAACAAATATCAAACTCTGATTTTTCCTGCACCCTAGCATGAGACTGTTAGGAAGGAAAAAGGCCGGAACCAACCTGCAACCTTCAGAGAGATTTCTTTTTCTGGACAGAATTCGGTGTGTTTGCACCCCTGGGAGTCGGTGCAGGAGGAGCCGCCCTGGCAGGATCTTCAGATCAAGAGAGGCTTGTTTTGGATGCAGAATGAGTTTCCCCGACCTCAATACCACCTCAGGGGATCTGAAATTACTACCCCACAGCGTTAATAAAGGCATCTTTTGGAGAGACCGCAGGATGCCGGTTAATTTGCACTTTCTTCTCCACCTATCCACTTCAGCCACAACTTAAGCAGCGAAAGGAAAGGGCAGGAGCAGATCTTCTATTGCTTTCGCTTCCTATGTGGCCGAGACCCAAAGAAGCGGGCCGATCGCCTACCTGCCTTCCGTTTCCCCGGCCAGGAGCGGCCGCGCGTGCTGCAGAGCGTTCGCTGCCGCCTCCCGCTTGCCCGCAACCTCACCTACAGACGCTCTCTGTGGCTCAGACCAGCCTGACTCATCTGGGATGGGTGGCATGGGTGGGGGAGACCTCAGAGGGCGGAGGGACAGGAGGAGGCGGGCCGGGCCCTTCCCCCAGAGCCAGGGAGGAGGCGTCGCCAGGGCGCAGGTGAAACCGACTCCGACCTATCCCGGGAACTTTCGCGGCCGGGACTAGCTGCTAGAGGCCCGCGTCGCGCAGGGGCGGCTTGGGAGCCGCCCTTTCCCACCCCGGCTGTGCGCAGGGACTCAGCCCGGGGCGTCTGCCCGGGGTCCCGCGGCCCTCTCGGTGCGATCGGGGGCTGCAAGCAGCGCTGGCTTCTGCGGCTGATGGAGGCGGGTGGCTCCGCCTCGGGCGCAGGTGACACACACCAGGCCAGGGTTTCTGCTGGCCGGCGAGAGCGCAGGGAGGGCGAGACGCAGACACCCCGGGGGCAGACACCCCGGGGGCGGGGACGACAAGGCAGCGATGGCCCGAGAGTTGAGCCAGGAGGCACTACTGGACTTTCTGTGTCAGGCCGGGGGCCGAGTAACCAACGCCGCCTTGCTGAGCCACTTCAAGAGCTTCCTCCGAGACCCCAACGCGCCCCCCGGCCAGCAGCAGCGCCGCCGCGAGCTCTTCAAGGGCTTCGTCAACTCAGTCGCCGCAGTGCGCCAGGACCCCGACGGCACCAAGTACGTCGTGCTCAAGAGGAGGTACAGGGACCTTTTGGGGGAGGAGGGACTGCAGCGACCCCGCGACCCGCCCGCAGCCGCCGCCCCTGCAGGGGGAGCGGCGCCCTGCTCCCCGCAAGGCGCGCGCCGGGGGGAGCCGCCGCCGCAGCAGCCCAGGCGGCGGCGGCGAGAGAAGGAACCGGAGGAGGAGCCAGCAGGTGCCGCAGCCCCGGCCGCGGCCGCAGGTTGCGATGGACTCCCGGCCAGCGGCGCCCGGGAGGCGTCCCGGGGAGGCGGCGGGCGGAGGAGCAGCCCCGGCCCCAGCGCGCCAGTGCCCGCGGCGGCGGCGACAGTGACCCAGGCCGGCGCGAGGTGCGCGGCTGTGGAGACGCAGGGCCGCTGCTGCTGGGAATGCCTCCAGAACGGCCTGGAGGGACTGCCGGGCGAGCCGCTGCCTGGCGCCCCCTCGGACCCCGCCGCCGCCCGGGAGAAGCCGGCGCGGGCTCCGCCTGCCCAGGCTGACCGCGGGGCTCCCAGGCAGCGGCGGGAGGGCGTGCCTGCTGAGCCCGCGCGGGTGCCCGCAGCGCCCCGCTCGCCTGCTGCAGCCGTCGAGGCTGCCGCCAGCGGGGCGTCCCCGTCTGCTCCCCCGTCCCGCCTCACTCCCCCCGAAGACCCGCCGGAGCTGGGGACGCCGAGCTCTCTGCGTTATTCGACCCTGCAGCAGCAGCAGCAGCGCACTCGAGAGTGGGTGGCCAGACACCCCCAGATTCCAGAAGCCCGGAATCAGGGCCCCATCCGAGCCTGGTCGGTGCTGCCGGACAACTTCCCTCAGCTAACCTCGGAGCTGGGCTTGTGGGTCCCGGAACCTAATTCAGCGCCGCCGGAGCCCCCTCTTTCCTCGCCTTCTCTCTTTCCTGCTGCCGCGGAATCCTGGCCCAGGAACTCCCCGTTGACAATCTTTCGCAGCATTCGTTGTCAGCTGTCCCTCCAAGATCTGGATGGCTTTGTGGACCAGGAGAGCCACAGCAGTGAGGAGAGCAGCGCTGGGCCCAAAGAGTCCCCTGGAGGTTCTGAAGAGGGGCTGCAGGTTGCCCTGAGAACCCCCGATTGGGGAAAGCTCAGGAATCCAGCCGGGGGCCTTTCTCCAAAGGAGGGCAACCCCAGCAGGAGCCCTCAGGGCCTCAGAAACAGAGAGGCTGGCCACACCTCTCAGCAGGTCCCAACAGGGGCCAATGGCCTTGCAGGCCATCCCCAAGAGCCTCTGCCTTGGCCAGCTCCCAAGATAAGGAGATCCCTCAGGAGGAGCTCCAGGGCAGGGAGAGCCAAATTGTCCTCCTCGGATGAGGAGTGTCTTGAGGAGGACTTGCTGAAAAGGAGTCGGCGCCCGCCACGGTCCAGGAAGCCCTCCAAGGCAGGAGCCGTGTCCAGCCCAAGGGTGGATGCCGCTCTCATGCTAAAACCTGCAGATATTAAGGTTGCTCTTGCTGAGCGGGGTCGGCCACACAGCTCATGGGCCCCGGATGGGGAGGGACCTGCAGCCTTGGTCCCGCATAGACCTTCTGAGCACAAGTCATCCCTGGTTCCCCTAGATGCCAGGGAGCATGAATGGATTGTGAAGCTTGCCAGTGGCTCTTGGATTCAGGTGTTGACTTTATTCTGGGAGGACCCCCAGCTGGCTTTGCACAAAGACTTCTTGACTGGGTACACTGCCTTGCACTGGATAGCCAAACATGGTGACCTCAGGGCCCTTCAGGACTTGGTTTCGGGTGCACAGAAAGCAGGGATTGCTCTTGATGTAAATGTGAAATCCGGTTGTGGGTATACCCCTCTGCACCTTGCAGCCATTCACGGCCACCAGGCAATCATCAAACTGCTAGTGGAAAGGTTGGCTTCTAGGGTGAATATCCGAGACAGCAGTGGGAAGAAGCCATGGCAGTATCTGACCAGTAATACCTCTGGGGAAATATGGCAGCTGTTGGGAGCCCCTCGGGGCAAGCCCATTTTTCCTGTCTATCCCTTAGTCCGAAGCTCTTCCCCCACCAGGAAGGCGAAGAGCAGGGAAATATCTAGAAATGTCACCCGAAAGACTTCCTTAGCTGCGCTACTCAAAAGTCAGCACAGCAAATGGAAATCGGCCAACCAGTATGAGAAATTCGCCACTCCGAGGGAAAGGGAAGAGTACAGTGACTGAGGTGGGCCCCTCTCTCCAACCTGCAGCCACCACGCCCCCATCCTTGAGCTCTTCAGTGAGAGAATTCAAGGGGAATAGAAAAATGACTGAGGAGTTGGTAAGGGGAGAGGTCGAGTGAGATGTCTAGCTAGTGTTTACCTCCCTGGATTTTATGTCAGCACGTCCCGGCCCTCAGAGGTCATCCAAGCTTTCTGACAGCTCTAGTCCTTGGGCCGGTGAAACCTAGACAAGAGACAGAGACAGGTGCTTCAAACCCAGCAGGTGTTCTTCCTCTCCCCTTGCCGCCACGATCCGGGCACAGTAAGCCACATTGTTTTCTGAAGCAGCCATCCCAGACCTTGGCTAGAGAGGGAACAGATGTCTAACAAGAAGGGAGGCAATTCGAGGAATTGACAGAGCTCAAGTGAAATCCTCTCTGGCTAGTAGCTCTCTGGCTTCTGTTCATTTGGAGAATGAATCTTGGCTGAGAGTGGAAAGCACCAGGTTTGAAATCAGATGGCTCCTCTTCATTTCTTTCTCTTTCTTTTCTGGCATTCAAATCAGTGAAATAGAATTTTTACTGGAGAGTAGAAGTTAATTTAGCCCTGTCCTCGGGTCTTCCTTTGAAAGCAACCTATGGTGGCTGAGGCGTGAAATGATTAGTGCCTCATCTGGGTCTCTTCTTCACCATCAGGGAAGCTATTGGGTAAGATCCAGTTATGACTGACAATCAGGCCCTGCTTTTTAAAAATCACCCTAAGGGGAACTTTGTCCAAATGTAAGAATTATGTGGCTCATTTGCATGGTGACTGAAACTATCTTTCACGGAAATGCCCTGGGTAACAAAGAGCAGAATTAGCATGAGTAGTCTTCAATAGGTTTGAATGATCAATGTTCATACTCGTGAAAAGAGAGAAATGATTTTGCTCTGGGGAAGCAGTAAGGGTTAAGAGGTGAAGGCCTCCCCACCAGGAATTTTCTAAGCTGCTAAATATAATTTTGTTTGCACTAAACGTGTTGCCAATTAAGATTAAATCTTAGCCTTAAGTGCTACATATCTAACTGGAAGTGCTTCTTTTAATTGCTTGGGACGGGACTAATCTTCGTGGGTCCCTGGAATGAGAGAATGGCTGGTCTATAAACTGCAGTAGAACATCGAATTTCAGAATGTAAATTCAGAAAGGGCTGAAAAATATCCAAGTGGAAATTGTTCATTTTTTGTGGAAATGTTTTCATGTGCTGTGACAATGATGCTGTATTTTAAAAGGATTTTTGTGTTTCACTTGGTTATTTTCTTCCATTAAAATATCAACAGATCTTTATAATTTATTGTACTTAGGCTGATTACTGTGAACTTTCTTCTTTACAAAATTGTGTCTCAGTGAGCGTCAAGGATTTTTATTTCTTTGTGGTTTTACTTTGTAATTTTGTTGAAATAAACATATCTCTGTTCTATTAGAAAACAAAACAAAAAAAATAGGCATTACAAATAATTCTAAGGATTATTTTTTACAAAAAGACCTATACAGGGGCTGGCCCCATGGCCGAGTGGTTAAGCTCCCGCGCTCGGCTTCGGCGGCCCAGGGTTTTGCTGGTTCGGATCCTGGGTGCGGACATGGCACTGCTCATCAGGCTATGTTGAGGCGGCCTCCCACATGCCACAACTAGAAGGACCCACAACTAAAATATACAACTATGTACTGGGGGATTTGGGGAGAAAAAGCAGAAGAAAAAAAACCCAAAAAAACAAAAATACCAAGAAGACCTATACAAAAGATGAAATTTTGGCAAGTCAAATCAAGAAAAAAAGAGCAACAAGCACAGACGGTGGGGGCATGGTTAGGAGAGATGAAAATTTAAAAGAATAAAAGATAAACATCTACACAAATACTCTAGTAAATGGGTGATTTTCAATGGAAAAAATTGCAAAAATATTAACTCCTTTTAAAAGCCAAAGAATGTTTTTACTTTATCATATCATTATCACTATATCAATTCATTCAACAAATATGTTTTGCTTAGTGCTGTGGCATTTATAAAGGTCAGTGGGACATGATCTCTCCCCTCTTAAAACTTAAAATCTAATGAGATTGTTGTTGATTGATTTATACTCTGTCTTTCTCCCAAGGTGTCTTTTAAAGCTGCATTATATTAGATCTGAGCTTTTAAAATGAGGCAAAGAGAAAAAAAGGTGATACCAGGAATGAGGACAAAACAACCACAATGCAGGAAAAAATTTTCAGTGTCACAAGTGCAAAATTAAGTGCTCCAGACGATTTCACAGGACATGTTCTTTTGGGCTAAAACAACCAGGGAGGGCTTCCTGGAGGCCAGGAGTCTTCAAGTGAATGATGCTGGCTTTCCAAAGAAACCAGCTTTGTTGGTTCTACCACATTCTTGACCTCTGCTTCCTTGTGTGATTTACATAGCATTGGTGTTAGCTGATTGGCTGATCAATGGTTAGAATGGGTCTGAAGTTGGTTTTCATGAGGATTTGTCAAGTCCCTCTGGCCTTTGTCCACATGTCACTCCTATGACTCTGGTCAACTTTCTTACGTGGTCAACATGTATGTTGAGATGGGGCAGGGCAGAAGAGGGTGTTGAGAGCAGAGTAAAACACAGATCTGACCATGTCACCCTCTTGCTCATGTCCTAAAGTCCAGGCTAGGAAGGCTGCCAGGCTTAGCACATTTTTCCAGCATCCTGTCACAAATCCTACAGTGAAGCCACACCAGCTCATCGGGGTGCCAATGGCTCTACCTTCTCAGTTTCTGTCCTGGTGCTGAATCCCTTCAGCTTAGAATCCCTTTTGTTGTTTTCCTGGTGAGCTTCTCTTATTTTTCAGGGGACAGCTCAAATGTCACAGCCTCTTTGAAAATTCCTGGGTAAATACCTCCAAGCTGGAGGACGTATTGCTCCTTCATCAGAATTCTCATAATACTGTGCACACACCCCACTTACAGTTTTTGCCACATGGCATTTTAATTTTATTTATTTGAGTAATGAGTCTGGCTAAGGGTTTGTCAATTTTGCTTATCTTCTCAGAGAACCAGATCTTAGTTTCATTGATCCTTTCTATTGATTTTTTAGTCCCTGTTTCATTTATTTCTGCTCTGATTTGCCACATACCATTTTAGCAAATTGTTTGAATGTTTTATTTTTCCTTAAACCTTCAGATATCTGGAGATTAGGGAATGTATTTTCAATTCATCTAAATTTGGCAGCTATTTATGGAACATATACTATGTGATAAAGACATAGAGGGTGGGGTCACTGAAAAACAATTCCAGCACAGTGAGGTAAGTGGGTAGATGTGTGCATCAGACTATGAGACTATATAGAAGGGGTATTTATGGAGCATTTTCTATGTCCCAGGCTCTACGTTTATGCTGGATATTCAACATTCAGTGAAATGTACATGACTCCTGCTCTCATGGCGCTTTCTTGACCAGGGAAGTCAGGAAAGTAAAATGGAAGTTAGATGGGCTTTAAAGGGCCAAGTGGAGAAAGGAGGAAAGAACATTCCAGAAGAAGGAAGGAGCATGAGCAAAGCTGCAGCTGCACTGGAGAGATACTTAGCTGCTTGTGGCTCTGGGGGATACACAGCTACTGCCATGTGGCAGCAGTAAAGTGGCATGGGAAGAGATGGAGTCAGAAAGATGATTTAAGGCTAGGTTGAAAAAAGGATCTTTTATGATATGCCAAGAAATATAGGGGGCCAGTCCGGTGGCATAGTGGTTAAGTTCGTACACTCTGTTTCAGTGGCCCAGAGTTCGCCTGTCAGATCCTGGGCTCGGACCTAGCACCGCTCATCAACCTATGCTGAGGCAGCGTCCCACACAGAAGGACAAGAAGAGGTACCTACAACTAGGATATTCAACTATGTACTGGAGCTTTGGGGAGAAAAAAAAAAAAAGGAGGATTGGCAACAGATGTTAGCTCAGGGATAATCTTCCTCAGCAAAAATAAATAAATGAATAAAATATTTATTGTCTTTGATATTGTTAATGCTTGTTTGCTAGCAACCAGTGGTAGGCAATAAAATAATTTAACAAATGACAGTTTAATATTAAAGGCAAACACTAGAAACTGTTGATAATCTCAGCTCAACCACTTGCTTTTTTTGTAGACATAGTTGTGAAGTAGTGAATTTTAATCTTGTAAATATATATAGTATCTATAGTGTATATATAGGATCTACCATAGTCTTATTTTCTGCTAGAAAAATAGCTCAGGGGTCAACATTTCAGGATGTTACACATGGCATGCCAGGACTTCTAGATGCTTTGATTCCCCTATAAATTTTTTTTTTTCCTGAGGAAGATTGGCCCTGAGCTGACATCTGTTGCCAATCTTCCCCTTTTTGCTTGAGGAAGATTCGCCCTGAGCTAACATTTGTGCCAGTCTTCCTCTATATGTGGGTCACCGCCACAGCATGGCTGCTGACGAGTTGTGTAGGTCTGCACCCTGGGAACTGAACCCAGGATGCTGAAGTAGAGCACACCAAACTTAACCACTAGGCCATGGGGCTGGCCCCTATACACTTTTTTAAATAGCAACTTTATTGAGGTATAATTCATATACCATATAATTCACCTATTTAAAGTGTACAGTTCAATGGTTTTTAGTATATTCATAGAGTTGTGCAAGTATCACAACAATAAATTCCCATGTAAATTTGAGAACCACTGACCCAGGCAATGGGGAGCCACTAACAGTTCAGTGAAGGGGAGCGACATGTATAGGCAGGGGTGAAACAAGGGTTCCTCTTGTTGCACTAAAGTCAAACTAGAAGCAGAGGTCAGGTCAGTTACTGTAGTGTCTTAGGCTCACACTGGAGTGTTAAGAACGTTGACTCAATCAGCTGGATAAGGTAGATAAGACTAGATGTCTACAATGAGGAGAAAAAATTTTAGTTGGAGGGGCTGACTTAGTTGCTAATCATTAGAAAGAATTAGGTAAGATCCAAAAGGATCTCTCCATTTCCCAATCTCTAAAATGCCCTGGTTCGGTGATCACATCAGTCCATGACTGTGATGACAGCCTCGTTCAGGGTGGCCCTGGTCTAAGAGTGTAAGTTCCATCTCTGTACAGGCTGTCCAGCACAGCAGCGCTGGTGTGCGTGCTTGTGTGTGCCAACACCAAACAAATGATTAAAAATGTGTAATGAAAATCTGGGATAGTGTAGTATTGAAGCTCGTGGCAATAAAGCTAGGCTGCCTGGGTTCCTGTCCTGGCTTGGACAAGACCTTGACATTATCAGTTCTCTTATTTTTAACAGGTTTTTTCAGAGGATCTAATGAATTAATATGAAGTCCTTAGAAAATGCCAAAGAAATAGACAAAGAAATCTTCTAGTTGATTAAAGAGGTGTTACAAGAACAAGATTTACCTATAAAGCTGAACAGATTCCTTTACACACCTACACAAAAAGAGGCTTGTGTTTCTCATTTCAAATGAAAAAGGCTATTCAACTATCACTTGTGTGTAACAATCATGAGCTATTATGAAATGCCATTAAACAAAATTAGGTCTAATTGAAGTCACGTGAACTAACACCAGTCAAATTAGCAGCTGTGGTGTGGCCTGGAACTCAAACCCAGGCAGAGCTCTGAGGGGCTGAGGCTCGTGGGGAGGGGTGTGTGTGTGTACAGCCACTATCGCTCATAAGATTTGAAATATCCAAATTCAACCATGCAGTAAACTTTATCAAAATTCCACTAACTTAGTCAAGATGAAGTCTCACTGAGCTGGATTAAAAATTATTGACCTATTGAACTATTCCTCCTCCTTGGTTCAAAAATAGCACTTCTTGATCCCTAGCTCCTACGTTTGAGTTCTCTTTTCAACTTTTTTTTTTTGGTGAGAAAGATTAGCCCTCAGGGACATGAATGGAAAGAACCAAGACTTGCCACATTCCTGCAGTGGGTCTCAATGCCTATGACACTAGGCGGGCCAAGCAAGGTAGGGCTAAGGCGAGGAGCAACTGGGCCAGAAAGAGTCCCATTTCCTGAGTGGTTTAAGGATGTAGGCTTGCCAAGTCACATAAGGGTGTCTAGATCAGAGTATTTTAAGTTCTAATTAAAATGAACTTAAAAAGTGAGAAAAAGGAATATTCATTCAGCTGATGACAATAGTTTTTCCTGAACTGATGGTCCAGGGAGAATCACATTGATGTTTCTTTCTGGAAAGAGACAGACTATGTTCACCTGCACAGGAGTAGCCGTGCCCTCAGTGTTTGGATGTTGACTGAGTTCTCCTTAGTTTTCCACCCAGTCTGACCCTAACTGGTTGTATGCCAAATATGAAATCTCCATGAGACTTGATTTTGTGAGGAAAGGAGAGGGGAGAAAGGAGAAAAACATACCAATAGCATCAAGTTGGCTTCAGATCTTCAGGATGGAAAGTGATAAAATGCACAACGTTACTAACAGGTGGCAGACAATGAGGGGGAAAAGAACAGTAGGCTGATTTTGCTTTATCTTGAGGCCAAATCTCCTCACAACAGTGATTTTAACTCTTGATTCCTATGGGGCGGTGTAAACTAAGAAACGTTCCATAATAACACATAATCAGCCTGCCTGCAGAGCCATCTTTCTATGCATTGCAGAGAGATGACAAAATATTGTCCTGGATTTCTTGGGCGAGACTCCTGACACCCGTCATGAAATCTTGGGAAAACTGAGTCCTAGAATCACTTTTCAAATTTGAGGTATAAACGTCTCTTTCAGGAGTGGTATGTCCAATGTGCAGGATCTTTCACAGGCATTTTCTGATCTTTGTTCTTGGCCGACTGTAGTATTCAATCAGGAACTAACAGAGGGGTTGAAACTCAAGACTACTTGCTACTTGTTAAGATTTTTTAATTACTTGGAATTTTCAGTTATTGGGTTATTGATATTCTGTGTCACTCACGCTCCCAAACACCACGTGTGTTCAAGCACGGATAGTGGAGAATTGATTTGGTTGTATCTATATTCTTACACCACAGGATTTATTGTGCTTACTTAAGATGTCTCCCGGATTCTTAGTAAAGAAAGACATCTGCATGAGGCAGCTGACCAGGCAACTGCTAAAACTCCTAGTCCTCCTAACGGCCTGAGATTCTTTGAGAAAAGGATTAATTCTCTAAAGACAGGGAAAAGACAAACATCCGCAGGCACAAGTTGTGTTAGGTGCCACCTGAGCTAACCCTATGCTCCTTCTATGTGTGTCACCTTATACATTGCTGTGGTCTCTTGGTCCAGATGTTTTCCTGCTAAACGCTTCTTCAAGACCACCTGGAAAAGCAGAGTGACAGCACAGGTGGACTAGTACCACCTGGCAAGCCCAGCACTGTGGACACAGCAGGCTCTTATTCTGCCATAGTTAATGTTTTCTCTTTATTGTGGTACACGTCTGACTCAAATTTCATTTTACAGGTCTTTGTGTGGTATTCCCTCAGGTTCAAAACTCCTTATGCCTGTATTCATTTTCTATGAGTTGAGAAAAGAAAATCTGTATCCTTCATAAATCTAAAGCCACGGCATCTAGAGACTGGCTTATGATGGAAAATGGCTTTGAAGTAACAGACTGCTTGTGTTCCTAAGAGGAAATAGAAAGTTTGTATGGGGAGAAGTGAGGCAGTATTTTGTGATATGGAAGACAGCACAATAAATACTCCCATTATCTTGTAGGTTTAGGAAATAGATTGTTTTGAATAATAAATTATTCTAGTTAGTAGGGATTTCACATTGACTTCACATGATTCATGGCTTAAGACAATGGAACTGCAATTAACTATACTTGGCACTAAAACTAACACAAAGTAATTTGTGTGTTTCAAAAACCATACAAGATCCTTAAGTGCTTTGTGCTTATTATTATGAATATCGATTATTACTGCATTTTAGATGAACAGAACGAGTCAGTTGATAAAAGTTGGGTTTTATAAATTTCATATCTATTTTTATATTTCAAAGAACTTTAAAAGTATACAAATAATACATGTTTATTGTAAAAAAGATAGATAGATAAAGACAAGAAAAGAAGAAAACAATAACTGTCTTAATTTCACTACCTTGAGGTCATCACTTATAATATTTTGGTGGGTATCCTTCCAGGATTTATAACAAAAATGAAACCGTACAGTGCATAGTAATTTCCAACCTATTTTATTGTTTAATGTATTGTTATTTTTCCATTTGAATTGGGTATTATATATTGAGTTCAAGATAAAAAAAAGTTTAGGTCTTTGAATGGCTAAAAGCGGGGCAGTTCAGAATTCATTTGTAGACCAGACTCTTGCTTCAATGTCACTTCCTTTCTCTGCAGTCTAGGGGTTATGTGTTAAGTTTTAAGTTATTTTAAAAATCATTCTTTGCATTCCTTTAACTTGAAGCAATAATTTTCTTTGTTTTTAACCAGCTTCTTCGCCCAGTAGTCTGGGTGCATGACTCCTGGGGCAGGAGGCCCCTCCTCCAGGAAACTGGTGGCCTGCTCCTCTCCTAGCAGGAGGACCAGCGGGAATTTCCAGTGTGACCGCCCATCTCACACCTGGAGCTTTTCTGTTTGCTTGTGGGGCATTGGAGACAAGAGACAGGTGCGGGCCAGCTATGACTGAAGAACATTTACCATGCTTGATTACAGCTTAAGATGGGCTGTACCACTGGTCTAGTTTTTATCTTTATTTTTGCTAATAGCTAGGGAGAATATTTTAGAACTACTTAATCATTCAACATTAGGATGGGGAAGGGAATAGAGAAATTTAAATTTTTTTTTTCTGATCATGTAGGTCTTTTATTTAAAGTATTTCCAGAAGATGAAAATTGTTGCTATTTTATTTTTTAATATATATGTATCAGCAATTCAAACGTATTCACAGAAGATACAACCTAAACAGTAATAAGTCCTAATCATTTCCGACCCCATAAATTCCCTTTTAACTTTGGGTCTCCTAATTCTAACCAACATGCATATTTTGTTTTACCTTCCACTATTTTCATTAACAACATACTCCAGATATTAAAACAATTTTCCTAGTTTACATTTTTAATAAATAGAAGGTTTACCACTGTAATATGTGATAGTTTGCTATTTCCCTACTCTTTGACATTTGGGTCATTTCTCAATATTGCAAATAGTACTGATATAAATATCTTTGTAAAAATAATTATGAAGTTCTTTTATTGCTTGGCTGTTTTCCTAGGTGCAGTTTTATAGCTTTTGCTACATTTATCAGCTTGTACTTCAGAAACATTGAGTCAAGTTAAAGTGATACCAGCAAGGAGGTAAAAACTGAGAAAATCTGAATATGCTATAGACTTTAGTTAATAACGTATCAATGTTGGTTCATTAGTTGTAACAAATGCACTATGCCTATGTTAAGATGTTACCAATAGGGGAAACCGAGCGCGCGCGCGCGTGTGTGTGTGTGTGTGTGTGGTGGAGGGAGGGTATATCTTAGCTATTACTATCTGCTCAACTTATCGTAAATCTAAAGCTGTTCTTAAAAAGTGTATTAAAAAAAGAAATAGGAAGGGAAGTACAGAGTAAAGATGCTAAAATGTTGGCATCTGAGGAGTAGGAGTAAAGAGTAAATAGTTCTTTGTGCAGTTCTTGCACGTTTTCTCTGTTTGACTTCTTTTAAACTAGAAAATTAAAAAATATATAACTGATTATCCCTTTCTTGAACTACGTCTGGTCTAAATGCCCACCAATAGTTAATCCTTCAATGTCATAAGGGGAGGTTATTATTATTATTACTAAATGAGGTTAATCCCAGCCAATGGGAATCTCAAATGGCCTGTTACTAGGCAGAATTCAGGCTCCCGGTAACCGGGAAGCGGGCAGCTTTTGATCAAGGATAACCACAGGCTGGCTGTTTCCTGGACAGGTAAATAAAGGTTCAAGTAACATCCAAGAGGTATATCCCGGCAGCCGCTTGAGTTTTAAAAGGGTGTTTTGAGCCCCTGTCCCCTCTGGTGGCGGTTTTCCAAGAACCCCACATTCCCTATAGTCTATTGACCACAGTCTCCTATCTGACCCACAGCCCCGCCCCACCAATTTCTTAGATGTGCCATCTGGGTTGAGGAAGAGGTGGACATGCATGCAGCCACCAATCCCTTAGCCCGAGGGGAAAAAAAAAAGCTGGAAGACGTTATACAGTGTATCAACAATAGCACAACAGTTAGATTCGTTGAAGCAATTTCCTTTTTCATACAAGCTTTGCATTGTGGCTCTGACTTGAAGAATCATTGCATCTTAATTACATGTCTGATGGAGAAGGAGAACTCAGGGCTGGCTATAAACAGAATGAAATTCCCTTTAGAATTAGGTGAAAGCTTTCAGCATAGATTTCCTTTTCCTTCTAGCTCAGACTCCAACCAGTTGAATATGTATTTGGCAAACGCTGGGACTGTGATCACATGGAATGTGTGCCTGTCCCAGTTTCTCTCCTCCAGGGCATCTCTGGCAGAGGAGTCCCTGCCAGACAGCCAGACTCTCACTGCACTCTCCAACTTTTAAGGTGATAAAATTACATTGAAGTGACTCTGAGATGCTATCATTGTTTATTAAAAGTCTGTGTCCAAACAGCGGCTGAATAGCAAAGGTCCTAGGAATTAGGAAAGGAATTTTAAAGTAGTTCCTTTGCTAGTTTTTTGTATTAACAGACCAATCAAAGGCCAGTTTAGAAATGATAAAGGTGACTGCTCACCCTTTGTATTATTATCTCAAAATGACAAGACACAAGACACTTGTTTGAATTTAAAGCGTAGTCATTTTCCCCCTCTATTTTTCTATTTTCTATTTTTCCCTAAGGGCAAGCAAACTAATGTGAGGTGCTCTATAAAATTTCCAGCTTGGGGTTGCTGGGGTCAGCTGTGCTGTAGGTTGTTGAATTTTGCAGAATTTATCTTCCCTAGTGGAGCTGCTTACAATTGGCCATTTAGAGAGAGATCAAGACCTTGGAAGATGATAGAAAGCATGTCTTCTCTTGTGTGGTCCATGGCTTATCTGTATCATGACTTCACTAGTTCGATAAAAATTGCAGATGCCCGAACTCACTCCCAGATTTAGTGAATCTGAATCTCTGGGGCCAGACTGGGGGATCTCATTTAATCCAGAGGCTCTGGTAATTATTCTGCTCACTGAAGTTTGAGGACAGACCTCTGCTCAAATTCCCCAGGTAGTGTATACTGCTAAGAAACGTGGAGAATTTTAGATAAGAGTGTCAGTACTTTCGTGATTTGGGCTAAATAATTTCTGAATTCCAAGTTCCCCTACAGCATCTCATAAAGCACTACAAATCTTTGTCCCTATGTTTTCAATGTTAAAGTCCTAAACAAAAATTTCATCAGAGACATCCATTTTAGTCATATAGGATTAAAAAGTGTTTTCATGCTGCTTACTTCAATGTTTATTGTACTTAAAAAAATTATGATGGTAATAAAAGCAGGTTTAAAATTTAGAAAATGAAATAAGGGGGAAAAACCATATCATTGTTAGCATTTTGATATATTTCTTACCATAGGTTTGAGTTTTTTTCCCCTTTTTATGTAGTTGTCACAGTATAAATGATTTCCATCGTGTAGCCATTCTTCTATTGCCTACTGAGGGAGCTTGCTTCTAATTTTTAATTATTTATAAATAATTCTTCAGACAATACCTTTTTGCATAAAACATTTTCTTCATTTAGAATTATTTCCTTAGGACTTTCAGAAATGGAATTACTTGGTCAAAAAGTATCAATTGTTTTTGAGACATTTGTACAGATTCATGCATTTTCAATCTGGGCATAATGATCTGTAAATTTTACTTTTGAACACTTAAAAATCAGTCACTAAAATAATCAGCCATGAATATTAGTAATATATGTGTGTATATATATGTATGCATGTATATAAACAATTCACTAATTATCATTCTTCAATGACAACTCCATAAACCAATTTATACAGACTCTGCTAGTGGAAGAATCATGCAGAAGAGGCTTTTGTTGCTTTGAATAGAATATACACTGCACTGTGCATCTAATGGTTTCCTGTGGCATGCCTCCCAGATGCCAGGCACTGTGCTAGAGCATAAGGTACACACATTCCCTCTTAAACGAACTCACAGACTGGGGGTATGCTGGTGGAGAGAGAAACAAGCAAGTGCAAAATACTGTGGCGAGTGCTGGGATGGTGTCCTCTCTCTCAGATTTTAGGAGCACCTAATTTAGAGTTAGGGAGTCACGGACAGCTCCTTAGAGAAAGTCCTGTCCGAGAAGGACCTGAAAGGATGGATGCACCAGGCTGAGGAATAGCACATTCAAAGTATCCCAGGAAGGGCCAATAAAAACATCCTGGAGAGAAAATAGCTGGGCAGTTTCTCAAAAAGTTAAATATGAAATCACCATATGACTTAGCCATTCGCTCCTAGGTATATACCCAAAAGAATTGAAAACATATGTTCGTACAAAAACCCTGTACATTAATGTCCATAGCAGCATTATTCATAATAGCCAAAAAAGTGGAAATAACCCAAATGTCCACCAAGTGATGAATGGACAAACAAAATGTAGTATATCCTACAACGTATGGATACGATTGTATACTACAATCCGTACGTGTTATTTAGCCATGACAAGGAATGAAGTACTGTTATATGCTACAATATGGATGAACCTCGAAAATATTATGCTACGTGAAAGAATCCAGACACAAAAGGCCACGTATTATGTGACTTCATTTGTATGAAATGTCCAGAACAGGTAAACCTATAGAGATAGAGAGTAGATTAGTGGCTGTTGGTGGATGAGAAAAGGGAGGAACTGGGGAGTGATTGCTAATGGGTAGGCATTTCTTTCTGGGGCAGTGGAAATGTTAGAACTAGATAGTGATGGTCATACCATATGATGAATTATACACTTCAAAATGGTTTAAATTGTGAATTTTATGTTATGTGAATTTTATCTCAACTTTTTTAAATTTGAGGGAAAAAAACCCCACAAAAAACCCAGAGAAGAACTCAGCACTTTGGAGCAACTGAAAGTAGCTTTGAATTACAGAGAAGTCTAGAACAGAGAGTGCGAGTGCACAGCTGTGAACTGAAAAGGTAACTGGGCCAGATCTTGTAGGGTGGTAAAAACTATGCTAAGGAGTTTGGCTTTACTGGGAGGGCGAAAAGATGCCAGTGGAGGAGATTCGCTAGGGTGGTGACCAGACCTCATGATGTATGTTTTCCAATAATCTTCCGACTACAAAGGAAAGAGACAAAGAGGTTATTTTCCCCACTGGTTGTCAATCAGTTCAGGACTATTGCGAATTGACCTGAGATAATTTTGCACAACACTTAGGTTTTTTTGGAAGATGACAATCACTGCTCAAGAAGTTTAAGGTGGGAGAGACAGTTACCCCCCTGCCTGCCCAATTCCATCGTGATACATGGATAAATGGTTATAACAAAAGTGAGCCTCAGACCAAATTCTGCTGCACATTTTTCAAAAGATATATAAGTAATTTTCAGGAGACACGCATGATGTTTGTCCTGTTAATACCATTACTGCAATTTTTTTTTTTGAGGAAGACTAGCCCTGAGCTAACATCTGCCACCAATTCTCCTCTTTTTGCTGAATAAGACTGGCCCTGAGCTAACATCCACGCCCAACTTCCTCTACCTTATATGTGGGACGCCTACCACAGCATGGCTTGCCAAGCGGTGCCATGTCCGCACCCAGGGTCCGCACCCGGGATCCGAACCGGCAAACCCCGGGCTGCCGAAGCGGAACGTGAGAACTTAACTGCTGCACCACTGGGCCAGCCCCTACTGTAACTTTTAATGTAATACTAGTATGTTTTACAGTTGGCATTACAATAAAATATTCTCAATAGCATCACTATAATTTTAACTTTATTGCATTATTATTATTAATCCTACCAAAAAAATTTACTCCCATCTACAGTAATTAGAATTTTTATATTCTTAAAACTTTCATAAATGAAAATGTAACAGAATCCGGACACACATGTAAATGTTGTTCTTGGAAAATAATGAACTTTTTGTTTATGTCGTAGAGGGGTTCAGATTCTTTAGCGGAGTGGTTGGTGATTTGCAAGATGGGAAAATTTGAGTATCCTGATAACCCAACTCCTTCACTTTATAGATGAAGAAAAATGCCTTGTCCAAGATCACTCATACCAGAAATTTATCCATCTTCTGACTTTTAAGCTGTCTCTCCATCCACTAGCCATGGCTGAACTGTCTGACTGATTATTGTCAGTTTGCCAATTAGATGTTTATTTGTACACCTCTCGTTGTGTATATATATTTTGTATATATCACCATTCTAGACATTGGAGATACAGTCGTGAACAAGACACACAAAAATGCCTGTCCTCAAGGAGCTTAGATTCTGTTGGTGGGAAAAAGTCAATAAACAAAAAATATAAATAGGATACACAATTTGTTGGGTTTTTCTAAGGAGAGAAATAAAGCACAGATGAGGGTAGAGAGTGTCAGGGCAGTGTGGAGGTTTAAATTTCTCAGTGAGATGAGCAGGGAAGGCCTCGCCAAGAAGAGTTAAGTTTCCTTGATGCCAGGGTCCACCATGTCCTTATCATCTTTCTATTTATCTTACCATGCTTGGCACAGTGCTTTGAACACAGGAAGCATTCAACACATATACTGAATCTCATATTTTCATATGTTGAGACTTGAAATAAAAACAAGCTAAGAAATCCTTTTTCTTCCCAGTAAAATGAAAAGAATTATAGAATTTCCGTAAAGTTAGATAGGTCCTTAATCATGGAATGAACTTTGATCATTAGTTGTTGTTTTCCTTATTTTTATTTTTTTCTAGGAGTTTCATTTTAACAAATATGGTGTATTTGATATATATATATTATTTACCCAAAATTAAAATTAAAAAGAAAGAAGGACATTTTGATAATTGGCAAAGCAACTCCTCACACACACAAAGCTAGGTCAAGTTTGTCTTCTGAAACTCCATAAAATCAGTCAGTGTACCATGCCTGGAAATAAAAGACGAATTTATCTCAGAGATTAGTTTAAAATAAACCAGACAAGCTACATATGTGGGAAGATTTCCAGTCCAATTTCTTCTTTAGTATAAGATCTGCCAATACAGGGAGGGGGGAGGGCAAAAGGGGTGATTAGGCTCACATGTGTGGTGATGGACTGTAATTAGTCTTTGGGTGGTGAACATGATGTAATCTACACAGAATTCGAAATATATTACGATGTACATCTGAAAGCTATATAATGTTATAATCCAATGTTACTGCAATAAAATAAAATAAAATAAAATAGAAAAGATCTGCCAATATACTCTGATTCCTTGGTGCTTTTCTCATTTTTACATACGCATGTCTGTGATAAACATATCTTGCCAACAAGACTTTTCTCTTATAGAACCAAAGACCTAGCAGTACTTTTACACTATTAGTGGATGTTTATTAAGAGCTCACCATGTGCAGGTCCCAGTGGAGGCTGTGAGAATATCAAAGGACCATCTAAGAGCTAGTAAGTGTCTCATAACTAGTCGTACCTGTCATCTAGGAAAAAGAGCAATCCCTTTTCTTGTTGTGTGTCTTCATTAAATAGATGTTTATGATGGCTAATGCATTTCATTTGGTGTAGTGTAGTGGAGAGCTCCCTGATCTCACAGATGGGATCCTGCTTCTCGTCTACATTTCTATCTCTCATTTTTTTAATTGAAAATTTTTTTATTGAAATATAATTCACACATCATACAATGCATTCTTTTTTTTTTTTTGCTTAGGAAGATTTGCCCTGAACTAATTTCTGTTGCCAATCTTCCTCTTTGTGTATGTGAGCTACAGCCACAGCATGGCCACTGACAGACAAGGGGTTCCATGCCCTGGAACCAAACCCAGGCTGCTGGAGCAGAGTGTACTGAACTTAACCACTAAGCAACCAGGGCTGGCCCACAATGCATCCTTTTAAAATGTACAATTCAGTGGTTTTTAAGTATTAAGAGTAGTGTAACCATCACCACTCTCTAATTTCAGAACACTTTCATCCTTCCAAAGAGAATCCCCATAACCCTTAGCAGTCATGCTCATTTCACCACAACCTCCCCCCAACCCTAGGAAGTCACTAATCTACTTTCAGTCTGTATGGATTTTTCTGTTCTGGAAATTTCATATAAATAAAATCATATAAATATGTGGACTTTTGTGTCTGGATTCTTTCACTTAGCATAATGTTTTCAAGATTCATCCGTGATCAGTACTTTATTCCTTTTTATGACTGAATAATCCATTGTATGAATATACTACATTTTGTTTATCCATTCATCTGTTGATGGACATTTGGGCTGTTTCCACTTTTAGCTATTATGAATAATGCTGCTGTGAACATTTATGTACAAGTTTTTGTGTAAACATATGTTTTCAATTCTCTTGGGTACACCTAGGAGTAGAATGCTAAGTCATATGGTAACTCTATGTTTAACATTTTTAGGAACTCCAAAGTATTTTCCAAAATGACTGAACCATTTTATATTCCCACCAGTTCCAACTTCTCCACATCCTTCCTCACCACCTGTTGTTGTCCATCTTTTTGATTATAGCTATCCTAGTGGGTGTGAAGTGGTAACCTATTGTGGTTTTAATTTGCATTTCCCTAACAGGTAATATGTTGAGCAACTTTTCATGTGCTTATTGGCCATTCATATATATTCTTTAAAAAATGTCTATTCAAATACTTTACCTATTTTAAAATTGGGTTATTAGTTTTTTATTATTTTGTTGTACAAGCTCTTTATATATTCTGTATAGTAGCCTCTTATCAGATATATCATTTGCAAACATTTTCTCCCATTCTGTGGGTTATCTTTTCACTTTCTCAAAAGCGTCATTTGAAACACAAAAGTTTTAAATTTTGATGAAGTACAATTTATTTTTCCTTTTGTTGCTGTGCTTCTGCTGTTGTATTTAAGAAACCATTGCTCAGGGAGGTTTGCTCCTACGTTTCCTTCAAAGAGTTTTATATCTTTAGATCTTAAATTTAGGTGTTTGATGGATTTTGAGCTGATTTTTATATATTTGAGTTAAATTTTGTATGATGCGATGGCTAATTCTATGTGTCAACTTGACTGGGCTAAGGGATGCCCCGATAGCTGGTGAAACATTATAACTGGGTGTGTCTGTGGGAGTGTTTCCAGAAGAGATTAACATTTGAGTTGGTGAACTGAGTAAAGAAGATCATCTTCATCAATGTGGTGGGCATCATTCAGTCCATTGAGGCCTACATAAAGCAAAAAGGTGGAGGAAGGGTGAAGGTCTCTTGTTTGGGCTGGGACGTCCGTCTTCTGCTCTTGGATGTTGGCGCTCCTGTTTCTTGGACCTTCGAACTCAGACCAGGACATACCCATCAGCCCCTTGGTTCTTGGACCTTTGAATTCATATTTACCTCGATGGTTCCCCTGGTTCTCAGACCTTTGGGTTTGGATTGGAACTACACCACTGGCTTTTCTGGGCCTCCAGCTTGCAGACAATAGATTGTGGGACTTGTTGGCGTCCGTGACCATGTGAGCCAACACCTCATAATAAATCTTTTTCTCTCCATATATAGAGATCTCTATATCTATCTATCTATCTAGATATAGGTATATATATCCTGTTGGTTCTTTTTCTCTGGATAAGGCTGACTAATACAGGTGGGGTTCCAATTTCAGTTTTTTGTACATGGATATCCAGTTGTCCTGGCACCATTTGTTGAAAAGACTATTCTTTCCCCATTAAATTGTCTTGGCACCCTTGTAGAAGTCAACTGACCGTAAATGCAATAATTTATTTCTGGACTCTCAATTCAATTCCATTGACCTAGATATCTGTCCTCATGCTTATATCTCACTGAATGGATTACTATAGCCTTGTAGTAACTTTTGAAATTAAGTGTTATTCCAACTTTGCTCTTCTTTTTCAAGAGTCTTTTGGCTATTCTGGGTCCGTTGCATTTCCATATGAATTTTAGGATCAACTTGTCAATTTCTGGAAAAAAGACACCTGGGATTTTAATAGGGATTGCATTGAATCTATTATCAATTTTGAGAGTATTGCCATCTTAACAATATTAAATCTTTAATCCATGAACAAAAGATGTCTTTCCATTTTTTTAGGTCTTTCCTGGGCATGCACTCAGCCCTTCTGGATTTCCAAGTCTTTTCAAAGCCCCCTACGAATATCTCATTCGCCAGCTTTTCCTTTTAAGTTTTTTGGTCAACTTCTTGTTTGTCTCAGTTGTTATCTCTGCCTCAGGCAGCTGTGACGTTAAACAATTGCCAGTTGATTGCTTTTGACAAATGTCCCTGGAGAAAAAGCTGTTCTGAGTCAGTTCAAATTAAGACAAAGCCTTAAAACAGGGTTTTCAGGGGAACTGCCAAACATGTCAAATAATGACAGTTCTCTGAGAATGGTGTTTTGGGGCGTTCCAAACCCATTCTGCCTCCTCCAGGGGATGCTGGCTGCTGGTTTTCTATGA
Organism: Equus quagga; assembly: GCF_021613505.1. Classification (NCBI taxonomy): domain Eukaryota; kingdom Metazoa; phylum Chordata; class Mammalia; order Perissodactyla; family Equidae; genus Equus; species Equus quagga. Next base: position 95,433,453 of record NC_060269.1, read on the forward strand.
GTGCAGTGCTGTTCATTCTCAAGGCTGCTGTGGAGCTGAGAGAAGGGGTAGGAACAGGCCCGTGAAAATGCCACGAAGCTCCCAGTGCTTCCTGTGATTCAGCCATTTTTTGTAAATAAATGCTCACCTTTGGTTAATTTCCTGAGTTCTGAAAAAGTTGTTTTTGACAATTTTTCCCAGTGTTCTTGTTGGTTTTGTGGAAGAGCAGCTTTTCAGAGTTCCTTACTCTCCCACTCTCACTACTGTCGCTGCCTGTCCACCTATATCTTGTCATTCACGTTGAGCAAAGTTCTCTGAGGCCCTGTTTCTACGTTTAAAAAAAAATAGAGATAATAATTTGTTCCCCAGAGAATTGTAAAGATCAAATTCCACAAGCAGACATTTGTAGGCCCACTGAAGAAACTATAAAAAGTTACACAAATATGAGTGCAATTGCTCTGCCCTTTGTCAGGGAGGGTACAAATTCTCTACATTCTACCTCATGTCAATCCTGGTTTTTCAACATTTCATGGTGTGTGAATTCATCGCATTGTTTTTGATTGCTCAAACAATTTACCACATTAGATAGTATTAGTTACTGAGAATTTTCCCTTTCACCCTCGAGTCCAGACTAGAGAGAACTGGGAAAACTCCATTGTCTCCTTTTGCTATAGGAAGAGGGGTAAATAAAGAATTTGAGGCAAAAAGCAGTGAAATGATTTGTCTCAGGTTACACAGCTAGTAATTTGTAGGCTCCATCTTGATTCCCCAGCCTGACTGACTTGCTATTTCCATTATGCTATTTGGTTTCCCAAAAGGTTAGGGAGTGGGAATAACAGAGATCTTTTGATCCAACCTGTTCTTCATCATATGTATTATTTTTAGACACAGTGAGGAAAGATGGATAATCTGACCCAAAGCCATAAGATAAAAGTAATATTTTATTTAGAATTGCGGCAGTATTAGCCCCAGCTTAGTAAATGGAAGTAAGGAACCTATTTGGCTGTTTGAAATCCTGTTTAATTAGTTTGTTGTAGGCTGCAGACGAGATTCACCACCTTTACAAAGTGGACCAGGAAATTTCCCAGAAGTCTGTAGCTGCTAAGCTAAGTTTCCAAGGATCACTATGACTTGCTTCCTTCTAACCCATAAAGTGCAAATCATTGCACAAATAGCCCAGATAATTAATGCACAGTTAACTTTTTGAGCCAGTGTGACACTTGTTTGGCCTTAATTCACTGGTCTTAATGTTCCTCGCTAGAGCTTTTTATGTACAACTCTTCCATTATTAAATTTACCTTCTCTCTCAGTTTGCTGAGTGTGCCTTGGAGTAATTTTTTCAGAAATGATGTAAAGGTCATAGATTTCTGGGCCCTTGAACAACTGAGAATGTATTTCTGTTCTTGATGTATGAACAACACCTCAGCTGGGCATTGACGCTTGCATCACAGGCATTTCCCTTTTCAAGGGACTGACATAAGTACAGACATTCCACTTATTAATATAGAGTTTCCACATTTCACAAGTTCTAGAGAAGGGATCTGTACAGATTACAAAAGGGACAGCACGGAAAGCCTCAGGCCCTGGTTTAGATGTTTTGGATGCTTCTGAGGGTGTCCACTGGTGTCTTTTAAAAAGTCTACTAAAGGGGCTGGCTCCGTGGCCGAGTGGTTAAGTTTGCATGCTCCGCTGCAGCGGCCCAGGGTTCAGATCCTGGGCGTGGACATGGCACCACTTGTCAGGCCACATTGAGGCGGCGTCCCACATCCCACAACTAGAAGGACCTGCAACTAAGATATACAGCTATGTACAGGGGGGGTTTGAGGAGATAAAGCAGAAAAAAAAAAAAAAAGATTGGCAACAGTCGTTAGCCCAGGTGCCAATCTTTAAAAAAAAAAAAAAAAGTCTACTAATGAGGAGTGACTCTGCACTGGAGGGTGTGGACAGAAGTTTGGAAAAGGGACCAATTTCCCCGGCAACTTGAGTAAAACCTCCCCGAATAAACTGCCTTTCCTCTGTTGTAATGTCAAGTTCAAAGACTCCCAGAGTACACAGATCTGAGGTCCGGCCTCCTGCCAACAACAAAAAGGCATGGAGGCTGGGGCCTGGTCAGACCCAGTGGAAGACAGAGCCCCAAGTTCACTAACCCTTGCAGTGGACACTCCAAGAGCAATAAATGCCAGGATAATTTAATAACCTGTGTTCATTTCTATGACATAACCAAAGCTTATGGCTTGGCATTCCGCATTGTAATAATAATAAAAGTTAACATTTTGTGTTTACACATATTAATTCATTTAATTCTCAGACAACCTCATGAGGTGGTAACTATTTTATCATTCCCAATTTATACATGAAGAGACTAAGACAAAGAAAACGCAAATTGTTTATTGGAGGTTGTGCCCTTAGCAAGTGGCAGAGCCTCACTACAATTGATCGGGGCTGAATGTGCTTCACTACGCTGTGTTGATACAGTGATGTGTTAAAACTTCATCAACGTAAATGCCTTTAAACTTACTATTGCGTTATCTGTAAAAAAGAGAGTTTACTGATTCTGACTTTAAAGAAGTTTGTAGAAAAATGTTTATTGAACGCATTCATGAATATACACTTAGATTCTTGGGTTTGCAATAACTGAAGTGGCTTCACCTGGTTCAACTGCTTCTGCTACCTACTCTGACCTCCCTCTTTCCCCTTTGGTGACTGCTTCCATTGCTTGTAAACACATTTCTTAAAATGATATGTACTGTGAAGCAGTTTACATGAGAGAACCACTCAGGTGTCTTCTAACTCTAAAATTCTGTGATCCTGCGAGAATTGTTGTTAAAAAAAGGTGTTATGCCTATTAAAGTCATCAAAATAAACTGAAGTGATAAAAATATATTGGATATGCTGACGGGAAACAGGTGCACTTGTATAAAACATAGTTCACTTGGGGGCTGGCCCCGTGGCCGAGTGGTTAAGCTCATGCGCTCCGCTGCAAGCAGCCCGGTGTTTCGTCAGTTCGAATCCTGGGTGTGGACATGGCACTACTCATCAAGCCACGCTGAGGCAGCGTCCCACATACCACAACTAGAAGGACCCACAATGAAGAATATACAACTATGTACCGAGGGGCTTTGGGGAGAAAAAGGAAAAAAAATAAATCTTTAAAAAAAAAAAAAACATAGTTCACTTGTTAAATGTTTTCTTAAGAGCAGTTTGAATATGTGTGTGTGAGTATGTGTGTATACACATAAGTATAAAAATCTGATATTTCCACTTTTTTTTAAGATTGGCACCTGAGCTAACATCTGTTGCCAGTCATCTTTCTTTTCCTTTTTCCTCCCTCCTCCTCTCCCTAAAGCCCACCAGTGCCTAGCTGCATACTCCAGCTGCAGGTCCCTCCAGCTCTGCCGCACAGGATGCCACCCCAGCACAGCCTGATGAGCAGAGCCAGGTCCGTGCCCAGGACCCAAACCGGTGAAACCCTGGGCTGCTGAAGCAGAGCACGTGAACCCAACCACTCGGCCACTGGGCTGGCCCCTGGTATTTCCAGTTTTAGAAGATTGTGTCAGTTAGGAATGCTTTGGGCTGTAAATAACAAAGTACTTGACTTACAGTGGCTTAAACACGCAGGGGTTTATGTTGCTGGCCTAGCAAGAAGTCTAGTGGCAGGTGGTCGCTGGCATGGGTTCAACAGTCCAACTCTGTTCAGGATGGACCTCTGGGATGCTCTTGGTCTTTCTTGTTTGGTCACAAGAAGACTGCTTTTGGCAGCCATGGAAATTCACCACCCGGATCTCCTGCTGCAGAAGAATTCACTGACAGCCCCAGCTGTCTGCATCTCCCACAGTGTTCACGCTGAGCTGCTCCCAGCCAGTGACTAACACAGCAGAGGTTACAGTGCAGGCCCATTCGTGCAAAATGCTGTAAAGGACATTAGTGGGACAACTGGCAACATTTGAATAAGGTCCACAGATTAGGCTATAGTAGTGAATGAATGTTAATTTCTTGATTTTTATCAATGTACTGTATTATATCAAAAAATGTCCTTTTCAGGAAGTATACACAGAAATGTTTAGAGACAAAAGGACATTATATCTAGAACTTACTCTCAAATGGTTCAGAAAAAAATATCCAGAGAGAGAATGATAAGGTAAACACGGCAAACATTAACATTGGGGGATCTAGTATACAGAAATTCTTTTTTTTTTTTTTGCAACTTTTCTGTGTCTGGAATTGTTTCGAAATAAAAAGTCAACATACATAAAAAAAATACTTTGAGATTCAAACTAGGTCTCACAATGGTCATGAATTTGTCAGATTTTATGGTGTAATGAATGGGGGAATGGTCCGTTGTTACCAGTTTACCCTATCTTGTTTTTTCTTGTCACTTAGAAGTTTCTGTGCTAATTTATCTAGTGCCAATAATAACTTGATACTTCTCAACATAAATTAAAAAGCAAAAACAAAAACTGTTTTTTAAAGCCCTGCTTTGACAAGGGGAAACCAGTAGGAAGCAGAATTTGGTCATTCAGGTGTGACTGCTAGCGCTTGTGCCCCCCATCCCTCCTGCTCACCCTCTGACCCCATGTCCAGCCTCCGGGCTCCCTGGTTCCAATCTTAGCTCCTGTCCACGAGTGCCTTGCTGCTTTGTGCTCAGCCCAGGATCAGGGCCTTGGAGCACCTCCATGTTAAACTTCGGTTCAGATTGTCCCGTGGCATCTCTCATTTCCTTAAATAATATTCCTTATTTAACCCTGGACCCTAGACCTCACCACTCTCTCCTGTCCCTTGGCTCTATCTTCATCACCCTCAAGCGGTCAGAGACAAACCAAAACCCATTTATTCATCCCTTCAACAAACATTACTAAGGGCCTACTAACAACCAGGTGCTGTTTTAGTCCAGGGAACAAAACAGACCAAAACTATGCCCTCACATGGAAGCTACACTCTAGTAGAGGGAGGCAGAAAACAAAATAAACAGGCCGATATGTAGTTTGATAGAAGGGGATAGATGGCTACAGAGAAAAATAAAGCTTATCTTATGGAGTCTGTGGGTCCAGACCCAAGAGGCAGTGACTGGGAATAAAAGAAACCTGGCAGTCGGGGTTCATTGTGAATCCCGAGAGGTGACCAAAGAACACTTTTCTAGAAGGAGAAACGATTACCTATGACTCTAAATAAAGCTGGCCCAAGTGATTAAGTTCTTTCCAGGAAGGAGAACAAGCAAAGTGCAATTGGACCTTCTTGGAAAATAAGTGATGTGATCTGATAGTAAAGATAAGTACCTGGCTGAGAACTGGCATCCTGATTTCCTGCTGGGGTGGCCTGTGTGCTGATATGAATAGGGAGATTCTGGGGACCGGGATCCGCCAGGCTGTAATTGCTATCTTCACCAAGACTGAGTCTGAGCTGCAATTTACAAAGCATTTACAACGTCATGTGGCTGTTTCAGCAGGTCCTAATGTGTCAGGTATGTGCTCAGTGTTAGAGTCGGGGTGGTGGTGGAGCTGCCCTGAAGGAGGGGAGGAGGCGAGCTGCTCCGCCTGTGCCGCTCCGGCCTCGCGAGGCCTCCCCCCAGCTTCAGGCCCTGAACATCCCAGAGCTGTCCTGAAGGTCCCCAAGGCTCCTCAGCAGGCTCGACTTCCCCCCTAGCAGGGATAGCAGAAGCTGCTCCAAAATCGTCCTCACTCCATTACTCACCTGTCGTTTAAAAAAATTCCATTCTTTCATGGTAAGGAATCTCAGAAGCAAAATAGTCTGATGAAACCCTCTCACTCTCAGCTGTTCTCAAAGTCGAGTGTAGACATCAGGCACCCAACCCAGGGGAGTAAAATGGTGATTCCTGGGCCCCAGGCCAGATCTACTTCGTCAGATCGCTGCGGTGGATCCAGGTAGCTGGTATGGTCACTGAAGCTGAAAATCCCTGTTCTTTTCCGTAGCTGGGACTTGCTATGCCTTTATAAAACAGGCGCCTGGTTCCCAAGCTTCCCTGATGATAAGACACATCCAGGGCCTTGTTAAACAAACTCATCCACAGGCCCTATCCAAACCCCTGAATCAGAATCTCCAGGACAGAGGCCCGGAAATCTTTTTTTTTTTTTTAAGATTTTATTGTTTTCTTTTTCTCCCAAATTCCCTAAGTACATAGTTGCATATTTTAGTTGTGGATCCTTCTAGTTGTGGCATGTGGGGCACCGCCTCAGCCTGGCCTGACGAGCAGTGCCATGTCTGTGCCCAGGATCCGAACCGGCGAAACCCTGGGCCACAGAAGCAGAGTGTGCGAACTTAACCACTGGGCCACGGCCGGCCCCAAGGGAATCTGTCTTTTTAATCAGCCCCTTGTATTATCTTTTTTTTAATCATCAGAGAAGTCTGAGTATGCTGCTCTGGAGGCCTAGCTAAAATAGATGATTTTTAAAAGTATGACAGGGAGGCCACCATCAGACCAGCAGAGAAGACAAGTCATAGATCAGCCATGGGCTGGCTATCCAGTTCCAGGTCAGTCTGCCGTGGCCCGTTAGGATGGGGCTACATGGTATAAAATATGATCATTTATGTCATGGAAAGAAATGTCAGCAGTCCTGGAACCACAGCAACAAGAAGCAAAGGTGTGATCTAACTTCTGAGTAAAGGCTGGAGTGGTTTTCAATTTATTGCAAATGAAATTGGCAATTCCAATATGAATGAAGCAAGAAAGGATGTGAAATAAGGGGAGTTTAAACTGAAACCTGACAGCACAAACATGTGTCACAGCCTGAGTCTTTAGCAGTCGCCTGCGTGTTCCCTTTTGCGAACTATGCTGAGTGGGTCACTGATTTTTGCAACCAGTAGAGCTCTGCCCTTATTGCAGCAATTACTGAGAAGCAAAGGAAAGGGCTATATTATAAAAACTTTGACTCCACACGGCTTTCTCCACAAAATTCTTAAAAACTGTATTGATGAGATGATCATCTCTGAGTATAAGCTTGGTTCCCACTTCTGTCCAGTGATTTCCTGGTATGTTGTACATCTGTTTGGCCCGTGATATGTCATGTGCTCCTCTAGACCACAGATTATCCAACTTTTTGGTTTTAGGACACTTTTATACTACTGAAAATTAGGGAGAATTCCAAAGAGCTTTTGTTTATGTGGGTTATATCTATTGATATTTACTATACATAAAATTAAAACAGAAATCGTTAACATTTTTGTTTCTTTATTCATTTTAAAATAACAATAATAAGTGTATATGTTAACATAAATATTTTCCAAAAAAACTGAGTGATAGAAGCGTCATCGTTTTACTTTTTTGCATTACAGTATCTGGAATGTCTGGCTTAACGAAAGACAGCTAGATTCTTGTATCTGCTTCTGTGTTTGATCAGGTGTGACATTACACGGCATGAAGTCTCTTGGAAACTCCACAGCACCTTCACGAGAGAATGAGAGTGAAAAGGCCTCAGAGATCCCCTCAAAGGGTTTTGGGGATTCCCAGATGTCCCCAAATTGCGCTCTGAGATCTGCCACTCTAGATATTGCAGTTGGCGGGAATATAGCCCAGGCCTTGGAAAACATAAATTACTTTTTCTTCTCGAATGTAAATAATCTCTTGCTTGGCTTTTGCAATATCCTCTTAGTCTCTAGCTTCATAACCCTCCTCATCCCCTCATCAAATTCATTCTCCACTGCTATCAGCGTCTTCAAATAACCAGTTAACATTTATTGAGCAGTTTCTACATGCCAGGTCCTAGACTAAGCATTTGACATGCATCATCTCCTTTCATCTTTATACCAACCTGTGAGATAATAGAAAATATATATATTGGTCTCTGTCTCTGTTTCCTGGCACAGAGCTCCTAAAACCCTTGTAAATTCCTAACTGATAAGAGCACCCGGAGCATCTTTTCTTTTAACATTTGGTCTTTGACCCTGGTTTCTAAATCCCTTGGAATTTCCTGGGTGATAGCAGTGTCTTTTGTTCTAATGAGATGACTCTGGGTGGGCTCCTAGGTGGGGGCTGGTCACCTGAAAGATCAAGCCATGATTAGGAGCTGGGAATTTTCAGCCCCACCCTTCACTCTCCAGAGAGAGGAGAGGGGCTGAAAAGGGAGTTAATGATAGGTCACGCCTATGTGATGAAACTTTCATAAAAATCCCAAAAGCACAGGTTCTGAGAGCTTCCAGGTGCAGAAAGAATGGCACATCCAGAGAGGGCAGGGAAGCTTCCCATGTGCCTTGCCCACGCGACTCTTCCATCTGGATGTTCATCTGTATCCTTTATCATATCCTTTTATAATATACTGGTAAACAATAGGTAACCTGTTTCCCTGAATTCTGTGAGCTGCTCTAGCAAACGAATCGAACCCAAGGAAGGGGTTGGGGGGAACCTCTAATGTATAGCCAATATGTCAGGAGCACAGGTGACAACCTGGACTTGTGATTGGCATCTGAAGTGGAGGAGGGGAGGAGTCTTGTAGGACTGAGCCCTTTATGTGTGGGATCTGATGCTATCTCCAAGCAGACAGTGTCAGAACTGAGTTAAATTGTCGGACACCCAGCTGCTGTCACAGAGAATTGCTTGCTGGGGGAAAACTCCCCCACATCTGGTGTCAGAAGTGTTTTGAGTGTGGCAGTCGTGTGAGAGTAAAGGACAAAGACAGGAGGAGGACCGAAGTTTTCTTACACAACCAGGAAGCAGGCAGTATCATTATCCCTATTTTACTGATGAGGAAAAGGAGGCGTGGAGAAGGGTAATGTGCCCCAAATCACAGAGCAAGAAAGCTAAGAAACCAGGAATCTAACTGAGACTTTGTGCTTTTAATTGTCTGATCTAAGTAATAAGTAGCCCATTTTAAGCTCAAGCATAATTTTGAAGCAAAATTTCTCATTTTACGCATTCCATGTGTGTTTTAAATTGTTTTCAGTTTTTGGAAACTCAGTTCAGAAGATTACATGTCTATTGGGAACCCTATAATTAGAAGTTTTATATTTTCCTGTGTGCTCGTCAGGGTTTGTTTCGTAGTTTGGCTTCAGAAACTTTTGTGTCTTTAGCTGAACAGTGGTTTAGGGGACTCCTGGTCTCAAATAAATACCCTCTGAGTTTTTGGTTTTTTGGTCGATACTGTTGTTCTACCAATTTGTAGTGGGTTGAACAGTGTCACCCAAAAATTCGTGTCATGGAACTTTAGGTCGTGACCTGATTTGGAAATAGGGTCTTTGCAGATGTAATTAAGATAAAGCTCGAAATGAGATCCTACTGGACTAGGGTGGGCCTTAAATCCAATGAGAGTGTCCTTCTAAGAGAGAGAAAGAGACACAGAGCGACACAGGGAAGAAGACCACATGAAGATAGATGGAGGCAGAGATAGGAGTCAGCTGCCACAAGCCAAGAAACACCAGGAGCTACCAGAACCTGGTGGAGCCAAGGAAGGATTCCTGCCTAGAGACTTTGGAGGGAGTGTGGCCTTGCCGGCACCTTGATTTCAGACTTCTGGACTCCGGAACTGTGATAGAAATAAATTTCTGTGATTTCAAGCCTCCCAGTTTGTGGTAATTAGTTACAGCAGCCCTAGGAAACCAATATACCCTCCTTAAAGGCCTGGCCCCAAATCTACCACCTTTCTGTGGCCTTCTCTCATCATCTAAATAGAAGTGCTTCTCCCTCCTCTGAACTCCGAGTGCTTGCTGTCTGTGCCATTGCTGAGGGCTTAGGTTTTTATCATCTTCAAGTCAGCCTCCCTGGGAGGAAAGTTTGTTTTTTAATCCTTCCTTCAGGCTCTGCTTAGTTCCTAACTCAGTGATATACATATGGTAAATATTTAATACATAATTGTTGAATGTATGGTTTTCCCAATTCTTTCTTTGTACTTAATGAATCCATTCAAAACTACTTAATTGAGTGCCTATGATACGTCAGGCATTTCATCTTCCTTTTGGGAAAAATCCATGAACAAAAAAGACAAAATTCTGTCTTTGTGAAGCTTACTTTCTAGTGAGAATGTAAGTTTATGTATTGAAATTCAAGTGCCTTAGCCCCGTGTTTTAGACTCGTTTCTGTAGCTTTCCCTGTCCCTTCATTGTGTGGAGCCCAGATTCCAACACTGGGACGATTCTGGCATCCTTTCAGAAATGTGTCCTCTTGACTGCCAAGGCCAGGAGAGCAGAGAGGAAAGTGATTTGAGGGGCATCTTGGTTCTCTCAGACTGCTTCTCTCTCCTAGGCCATCCTGTGTCCTGAGCTTCCCTCTGCCCATTTAAACACGTTTGTATCCTCTGTTGAAGCCAGCTTCTGGAGATTGTATTTGTAAATCTGGATGCAGGCCAAGAAAACAGGAAGGCACACGCAAATCCGGGCACAGCATTAGCTAGGACCCAATGCTTTGGTCTAGTCCCAGACAGGTGGCTGGTGCCACCTTTGCCATGATCTGTGCCTCATCAGCTGTCTCCATTGCTGTCAAAATAAAGGATTCTTGCTTTTCGAAGTGGGGACAAATGCCAGGCACTCGGACCACGTGTAGAGGATAGATAGGGTGTATGTTTGATAGGGGAAAAGTGTAGAACAAACAGTGGTGTTCTCTAGTCTCATTTCAATTTTTCAGTCCTGAGGAAATCTGATTGCTACGAGAGCTAGTCTCTTTGTAGTTAATTTGAGGAATAGGGGTGAGTAGTGGAGAGAGAATACCAGTGTGTCAATTAACCTGTCCAATAGGCAGACGCGTGTTGAAAGAATAATACTTAGTTGTTTGAGAGTGTGGTAAAATAGTGCTCTCATAAACTGTTACTGCGAGAAAGTAAGGTAAATTGATACAAATTTTCTAGTGAGAACTTTGGCAACATGTTTCAAAAGCCTTGAAATGTTCATCTTCTTTAATCAAATAATTCCATTTCCAGGAATTTATCCTGAGGAAATAATCTTATATTTTCACAAAGACTTATTCAGAAAGATCTCCTTTGCAGTGTTTGTTTCTTTTTTTTAATTTTTTTTAAACATTTTATTTTTCCTTTTTCTCCCAAAGTCCCCCGGGTACATAGTTGTGTATTTAATTGTGGGTCCTTCTAGTTGTGGCATGTGGGATGCCACCTCAGCATGGCTTGATGAGCAGTGCCATATCCACGCCCAGGATTTGAACTGGCGAAACCCTGGGCCACCGAAGCAGAGCGCGGGAACTGAACCACTTGGCCACGGGGCCGGCCCCTGCAGTGTTCTTAATAATAATGGAAAGCAACACAAATATTCCACAATACAGAATTGGTTAAATTAATAATGCTACATCTATGTTTGAGGTGGCTACTAAAAATTATATTCAAAGATTGGAACATGTTAATAATTTTCAAGTTAAGTTGATGAGTACTTGAGCATTCATTATAACATTCTCTACACCTTAGGGTACGGTTAAAATTTTCCGTGATAAAAATTTAAAACTCTTGTTCTCAAAGAATGTTTACATCTAATGGAAAATGCTTATAAGGCATTATTAAGTTGAAAAGACAGATATCAAACAGTATGCATAGATGTACGGTAGGATTCCAGTTTTATAAAATAAACAGATCTGATATATATGTAAACAAATGTTAACAGTGGTTGTCCCTGGGTAGTGGAAATGCAGGAACTGTAGATTTTTCTTTTTATACTTTATATGTTCAAACCTTCATTTAATAAACATGTATTACTTTTATAATCAGCAAAAATAATAATTTGATATTAAAAGAGAGAAGAGCCTTGTAAAAGAAGGGAGAGAGTCAGACAGGTCTGGGCCCTGGCTCCTGACTTAGCAGCTGCAGGACCCAGGGCAAGTTTCTGAACCTTCCTAAGCCTCAGGTTTGTGTCTGCAATAAGAAAGAAATTTACCTACATTATGGAGTTTATATGAAAGTTAAACAAAAACAACACAGATAAGCCTTATTAAAATGATATCTAATGGAGAGTAAGGGCTTAGTAAATGTTATTTTAATAAAACCCAAGTCTGACTTCTGGTGTGGTCATGATGGCATAACTGGTGGTAGATTAGCTTTCCTGCAACAAAAAACTAGAAAACTGGACAAAATATATGGAACAACTGCCTTCAGACATTAGACAATAGGCATGAAGAACTTTGATTCCTGAGGGAAAGAAAACAAATTCAGCAAGCCCTCTGATTTTCCTGGCATTCAGGACTAAAGTCAGGGAGGGGGGTTGCACAGAGAGCATGGCAGCCTCATTGAATGAAGAGGCAGAGATAGATCAGAGTTTGACGAGGTTGAGGCAACTGGAATTTGTGGGGCAAGTTACCCAAGAGAAAGAAGGTATGCAGAAAAAGGACTGTATAAGAATCCACAGGGTCCCCTTGAGTTTTGGCCAAATGCTAGGCTATACATGTGTAAGGAGAGACTCCATACTCTGGGCACATGCAACAACTACCAGAGAAAGAAAAAATACCAGGGACCTGCAAACTGAAGAATAACTGGAGCTTGCAGAGGGCTGAGAGACATTCTGGTTCCAACCAGCCAGAAATTCAGCAGACTCCAAAAAGTACACACCTTAGGAGTAAGGCTAAAGTAGTCCTAAAATAAAGGGTTCTTTAGATCCTCCAGAGAAAAGCCTGAAAATAAGCCTCAGAAAGACCAAGATGATCCCCAACTAAATTAACTGCCTACAAGAATAAAGCTCACACTTTTTTTGGTTTTGTTTTTTGCTGAGGAAAGTTCACGCTGAGTTAAAATCCGCTGCCAATTTTCCTCTATTTTGTATGTGAGCCACCGCCACAGCATGGTCACTGATAGACAAGTGCTGTAGGTCCACGCCCAGGAACTGAATGTGGGCTGCCGAAGTGGATTGTGCCGAACTTAACCACAAGGCCACCGGGGCGGGCCCTGAGGCTCATACTTTTTAAAGAAAAACAGCAAAAAGCCAGCCCTCAACAACCTGACACCCACAATGCCCAGAATCTGATGAAAAGATTACCAGACATGTGAGAAAACATGAAAATATGATTCTTAACCAGGAGAAAAACCAGTCAATAGAAACAGGTCCAGAAATGATGAAATTGGCAGATAAGAACTTTAAGAGAGCTACTGTGAGTATGTTCAAGGATTTAAAGAACAACTCAATGAAAGCAATGAGAAACATGGAAAATTATAATAAAAGAACCAAACGTAACTTCTAGATCTAAAAATCAGAAAGGCATAATTCACTGGATGGGCTTAGTAAGAGATTGCACACTGCAGAAGAGAAGATCAGTGAACTTGAAGATGTAGCCAAAAAAAAAAAAAAATAGTCCAAACTGAAGCTCAGAAACAAAAAGAGCTAGAAAAAGCAAAACAAAAGAGCCCCAGTGACCTGTGAGACAATATCAAGCAATCTAGCACATGTAATTTGAGTCCCAAAAGGGAGGAGTATGGAAAAGATATTTGAAGAAATAATGGCTGAAATTCCAGAATTGATTTTTAAAATGTATATTTACCAACAAATGCAATAAAGCTCAACAAACCCCAAACAGGACAAACACAAAGGACCACATCAAGACATACCTTAATCAAATTGCTGAAAACCAATGACACAGTGAATATATATATATATATATTTTAAAAGATTTTATCTTTTTCTTTTTCTCCCCAAAGCCCCCTGGTACATAGTTGTGTATTTTTAGTTGTGGGTCCTTCTAGTTGTGGCATGTGGGACGCCGCCTCAGCATGGCTTGGTGAGTGGTGCCATGTCTGTGCCCAGGATCCGAACCAGCGAAACCCTGGGCCGCTGAAGCAGAGCGCATGGACTTAACCACTCGGCCATGGGGCTGGCCCCAAAGTGAATACATTAAAAGCAGCCAGAGGGGCTGGCCCATGGCCAAGTGGTTAAGTTCCTGCGTTCCACTTTGGTGGCCCAGAGTTTTATGGGTTTGGATCCTGAGCACAGAACTAGCATCGCTTACCAAGCCATACTGAGGCAGCATCCCACATAGCAGAGCCAGAAGGACCTACAACTAGAATATACAACTATATACTGGGGGCTTTGGGGAGAAGAAGAAGAAGAAGAAGAAGAAAGACTGGCAACAGATGTTAGCTCAAGTGCCAATCTTTAAGAAAAATACATAAATAAAAGCAGCCAGAGAAATAAAGACACATTACTTTCAGGGAAACAAAGATAAGAATGTCCACTGACTTCACATGAGAAATAATGTAAGCCAGAAGACACAGAGTAACATAGAAAGAAAGAGAATGTTATCTTAGAACTCTGTATGCAATAATCTCCAAAAATGCAGATGAAATAAAGATATTTTTAGATAAACAAAAGCTAATTACTAGAAAGTAATTCTTGCCTGCCTTACAATGGCTAATGATTAAAATAAACAATAGCTAATTATTACAAAGCAATTATTGCCTACACTACAAGAAATAGAAAAGGAAGTTCTCTGGTCTATAAGGAATACCAGCTCTACCCAAAGGAATAAAGGTCATTGAAAATCATAAATATGTGGGGAAAAAGGTTCTCATTATTTAAATTTTCTTAAAATATAATTGAGTAATTAAACCAAAAATAATATCAATATATTTGGGATCAATAACATATGTATAAGTAAAAGGTATGACAAAGGAAGGGGGAGAAATGGAAGCAGACTATTATAAGGTCTAACATTATCTATGCAGGAGTACAACTTTATGTGAAGGTAAACTTTGATAAGGTAAAGATGTATATTCTAAACCCTAGAGCAATCATTGAAAAATAATATAGGAGTCAGCCCAGTGGCATAGTGGTTAAGTTCCACTTTGGCACTCCACTTTGGTGGCCTGAGGTTTGTGGGTTCGGATCCTGGGTGCAGACCTATACACCACTCATCAAGCCATGCTGTGGCGGCATCCCTCATACAAAATAGAGGAAGATTGGCACAGGTGTTAGCTCAGGGACTATCTTCCTCAAGCAAAAAAAGAGGAAGATTGGCAACAGATGTTAGCTCAAGGCCAAGCTTCCTCACCAAAACAAAACAAAGCAAAACCAAAAAGAAACAAACAAAACGATGTATAAATCAACAAAGGAGGTTAAATGACATATTGAAAATAACCTAAAAGAAGGCAGGAAAAATGAACAAAGAAGAGATGGGACAAACAGGAACAAATAGCAAGATGATAGATGTAAAAAACCCAACAATACCAACAACTGCATTAAATGTAAATGAGTTAAACACATCAATTAAAAGCAGAGACTGTCAGACTGAAAGAAGACAAGATCCATGTAGGTTGTCTGAAAGAAACACACTCTAAATAAAAAGAGTTTAAAAATAAAAGAATAAAAAATATATCATGCAAATATTAATTGAAATAAAGCTATATTAAAGTGGACTTCAGGAAAAGGACTATTACCAATGACAGAGGGAATTTCATAATGATAAAAGGGTCAATTCATTATGAAGACATAACATTCCTAAATGTGTACGCACTTGGTAACAGAGTTTCAAAGTACATGGAGCAAAACTGACAAAATTAAAAGGAGAAATAGACAAATCCACAATTATAGTTAGGGATTCTAATACTCCTTTCTCAATAATTGTTAATATAAGTAGATAAACAACCAGTAAGGATATAGATTTGAAAACACTATCTAACATGATCTAATTGGCATAGATAAAACACTACACCCAACAGTGGCAAGTACACATGCTTTTCAAGTATACCTAGAATAGTCACCAAGAAATCATATGCTTGGTTACAAAATAAATCTCAATAAATTTAAAATGAGAGTTTTTTTGATGATACTATAATTAAATGAGAAAAATATATCTGTAAAATCTCCAAATATTTGGAAATTAAACAAGACATTTCTAAGTAACCTGTGGGTCAAAGAAGAAATTATAAGAGACATTATAAACTATCTCAAGCTGAAAGATAATGAAAATACAAAATATCAGAATTTGTGGGATTCGTTAAAACAGTGCTTAGAGGGAAATTTATACCATAAAATACTTATATTAGACACAAAGATAATTCTAAAATCACCATCTAAAAATTCCACTTTAAGAAGATAGAAGGGCGGGCTCCGTGGCCGAGTGGTTAAGTTCGTGCGCTCCGCTGCGGCGGCCCAGGGTTCGGATCCTGAGCACGGACATGGCACCGCTCATCAGGCCACGTTGAGGCGGCGTCCCACATCCCGCAACTAGAAGGACCTGCAACTAAGATATACAACTGTGTGCGGGGGGGGGGGGGGGGGGGTTGGGGGAGAAAAAGAAAAAAAAAAAAAAAAGATTGGCAACAGTTGTTAGCCCAGGTGCCAATCTTTAAAAAAAAAAAGAAGAAGATAGAAAAGAAGATCAAGATAAGCTCAAAGTAAGTAGAGGGTAGGAAACAAAAAAGATAAGAGCAGAAACCAATGAAACAAAAAATGGGCAAAAATAGAAAAATCAAGCAAAACGCAAGATGGTTTCTTTGAAGGATTAATACAATTGATAACCCCCTAGCTGGAGTGAAGAAGAAAAAGAGGGAGAGAACACAGTATTGGAAATGAAAGAGGGGATGTCACTACAGACTTAGAACATTTGTGACAACACATTTGACAATTTCGGTGAAATTGAGAAATTCTTTAGAGATACTAATAACCAAAACAGCAAGAAATGGAGTGTCATATTTCAGCCTGGCTGCTAGGGTTTGAATCTGTGCTGTTTCACGTACTGGCTGTGTGAATTTGGGCAAATCCCTTTACTTCTCTGTGCCTCAGTTTCTTCTGTAAAATCAGCTTAATAGGGTTTTTGTGAAGATTAAATGAATTATTTTGTAAAGCTCTGAGCCTGGCACTATGTAAGTGTTAGCTTTTATCATTTTCTTAAATCCCATATGATTTTTCTGAATTGAGACTTATAAGTGGTTCTGATGACTTAAATGAATGTTGGAGATTTTGAAGGAGTGTTAGAGCTTTTTTTGGTCAATAAGATAGAATATTAATGGATATGGCTAGAAAGTTCACATATTCAGTTGAAAAGTCTATTGGTAATTTGTTTAAATTCAACCTAGGAAAGCAATCAACTTCAAAAAAAAAAAAAAAACAAATAAACCCTGATGAAAATTACTCCTCTTTGCCAGGACTCTCCTCGCCCCTAGTTACTTCCCCACACAATTCTGAGAGCGAGTTAAAAGGTTGACCTATGGTAGGTTGGGAGAGTTCCGTGCGTTCAGCAGCCAAATTGCAGCTAAAAGTGGCTGTTGGAATCAGGAGGGCTTTCTGGGTCAGCTGGCTGACGGGAGGAAATGAAGCTTATCTTCTAGTTTCTGATCAATTAGGAACAGAGTTTTTCAGCCTAGTTCTAAGACACTGGACATTTCTTGCCCATCCACTTTCCTTCTTCCTTTGGGCCCCCAGAGTCTGAGCCATGCCTTACACTCCCTCAGGTCTCTGCTCTGCAGTGGACCCGTCAGCCTGTTGCCATCTATCATGCTGCAAGTCCTGGCCTTAGGCTCAGGGCTTTCTGCCAGCAAGACTGGCAGCCAATGACACCCCACCCCCACCGCGATGGCCAAGGCTGGCTTCTCCTGGGGGCCTCTGCCTGCTGCCTGGTGAACCCGCCAGAACTCATCTCCTCTCAAAGCCCGCTCAGAAGGCTAGTTCTCAGTGGCTTTGTTGGGACTCAGTCTCCACCTCACATCAGCTGGGTGGCAGGGCCTCATGAGGAGAGGTGAGCCAAGATATTATGCAGCACAAAAGAACATCAACCCAAGCTGAATTTGAACATCTGTTTCCTCTGTAACACCCTGCAGAAAGCATGGCATTGTTTGCTTTCCAAATCATTTCCCAGCAATCCAAGAAAAAAAAAAAGCCATCAGCATCTGAGGACAGGCTGAGTCTTCTCCAAGAGGGCAATAGTCCTTCTCTCTGAACCCTGGGGTCCTGAGGGATCCCAAACATTTAAAGATCATGCAGACAGGTGTCCTGGCAGAATCTATGAATGCTGCTCTTGGTGAGAAATCTGGAGCTCTCCAAGGAAGGGGAAGAAGTAGGCATGTACTTTAAATCCTCAGGGAATTTGAGAAGGGATTGACTAACTCCTTAAGACAGAGTATAGCAGCCCATCTAGAGTCTAGACCTGCTCTTCTGGTGAACATCCTGTAGCTGGAGATTCCACAACCACGAAGACCAGACCACGGGCCCTGGAATTTATGAACCATGTGACCTTGGGCAAGTGATTTAACTTCTTGGAATGTTCAATGGCCAAATGGAAATGATAATGCTTCCTTTATGGGGATGTTGTGTGATTCAATGACCTAGCACTTATAAAGCACTTGAATAGCACCTGGAGCTGAGTAGATGCTTAAGATTGTTAGCTATTTTTATGACTTTCATTGTTAGGCTCAAATCATCATCAGTCAGTCCTCATGAAACACATCCTGTTTGGCACATTGGGTTTTTTTTGCAGAATATAGAAATATTCCATAATACATAGCATTACAGAAATATTTGGAAATATTCTGTAATATTCGGAATATAAAAATGGCACATTGGGTTTTATACAGAATATAGAATATGTAATTTCTGCCTTCGAAGAATTTGTGTCCTAGGAGATTTAAGATGATCTAACCCAGAGGGTAATATTCACTAGTTTATAAGGGTGGGAAGCAGATCAGGAGGGCAAAGCTTTATGGAGGAAGTTGGAGAAGAGGGCCTCAGCAACTGCAATGATGACTCTACCACTTTCCACTTCCATCCATTCATTCATTAAATCATTTATTCATTTATTTACTCACCAAATTCATTAACCAATATTCACTAAGGGTCTTCCTATGTCCCAGCCATTAACTTTCAATATGCAAGGCCTGAGATATTGTGGTTGTGGTATGGAGTGGGAATTACAGCCTGCTGGTGAGATCTGGAATGAGACACTTTGGTCAAGCAAACTTTTAGGCTCTTGTTAGTAGATAATTGTAGCCCCCAAGGAACTTTCGAGGAAGGTGAGGATTGGCTACTTCCCCACACCTCACTACCAGATTATAATGATAGCGAGTTCCAGACTGGATCCTGCCACACACACATTATCAGGTAAATATTCACTAGCCAGCAGGCATAGCACAGTTCACATAACTGTTCTGGGAGCTTAAGTCCTAGATCAGAGCCCTTTTAGATGCTTCCACCACAATCCACATGAAAGGAGGAATTCTACCTCTCCTTCATTCGAGGTAGGCGTCTATGACTTCTGGTGAGCATCAGATAATCAGAAATCCTCATAAATCAGTGGTTCTTCTTGGAACCGATTGGCGATCAAGACTCAGGCATTGTTACTCAAGATTCGGGCTAAGGCTTTGCTGGATTTTTACACCTTGTTCATGTAAGGATAAGGATTTCCTCTACAATATTTTCTAGCCACTTTACAGACCTTGAAGTCTGTTCATTTCACCACTGAAAGCCCATTTCTAACATCAGTCATGTGCATTAAAATGTCACTAGTTTCCCGATAAAAACCCATCTCTGATGTTGAGTATGCGTTGGTTGTTGGTTGAGGTATAATGGAAAAACTGGCTGTGGAGAAGGATATCTTCTGACATAATGCTAGCTGCCTGCCCCTTCACTGTGCTTTCTTGAATACTCCCAGGGTTTTGGCTTAACCTAATAAACATACATTGTAAACCCCGAAATGCTTTAAAATAAAGTACAGACACTAGAACACCTGTGTACAAAGAGGCCTCACAGGATGAGCCCATCATCTGCGATCTGGTCATTAGTTTCCTGGGCCAGAAATTTGATTTTGTCCTCACACGACAAGAGGAAAGCTCAAATTAACCAAGCTTATGGATCCAAGTGTATAAAACCAGACAGTCAAATTATTTACTTACAATGAGATCTCAAACTTTTGCGCAGTTTTGAAATTGATGGGATAAACATATTTTCTCCCTGGACTCCATTTTGAGGGGAAGTTATCATCACACAGTTGCCTATTGAACATTGAAATCTGAACAAGAGGCTGTGGTTGGCTAATCCACAGCAGGTATAGACCTGCCATAAGCTGGGGCATCTTTTCTCCTTATCTGGGTTTAAATGGTCATTGCTGATTTCTGACTTTTTGGGCTCCAAACTCCAGGCTGTCCACCTTTCCTTCTGTTCAAACAATAGGCCACAATATAATTCAGTGTGTTTCTACTTACAAAACTACCATGATATTTTAGTCCCCATTTCCTAGAAATATCCATTTTTCCTTTATTGAAGTTGAGAGAATAGTCAAATTCTTCTATTTTGGCAGGGAGATGCCGAAGCACATTCACTTTGAGTGTGTAGATTATACTGATTGAAATTTCAGAGAATGCACTAGGCAGTGTTCTTTTAATTATGAGGAGTAGAAAACCGAACTCAGAATTTGTTGGTTTGTGTAATTTCAAAGTTTCTGGCACAGCCGGATCCAAGGGTTCCAACAATGTCACCGACCTAGTTCTTTGGTTCTGGCTTTTGCCAGGTGGTGGCCCCCAACAGCTCCAGTCACACACTCTCCCAGTTTCAAGTCAAGTTGAGAAAGAGCTTCTCTTTTTCTCCATACTTCAATAAAAACTCCTACAGTTAAATCTCATTGGCCTGGCCTGGGTATGTGCCCATCGCTGAACCAATCACGGTGGCCAGGGAAATAGAATACATGGATTGTCCAGACCTTGGTTACACGACTGCTCCTATGTTCTGGTTTTTGTGCATGAATTGAGAGTTAGTGTAAAATAATGATGCTGTTCCCAGAAGAAGGTGGATGGATTCCTGGTAGGCAAAACCAAAAGATATCCACCGAAGAGGCAACCTGATTGGTCTTATCTCCAAGTTCTAGTAGGTTATTTTCTTGTTGTGCCACATATGTCCAAAAAACCAGGTAGTATGGATAATATAACGTATGGCCTCTGCCATCCAGGAACTCAGTCTAGCAGGGAGAACAGATATGTGCACAAATGACCACAACAAATGAACAAGGTAGTATCATATGAACAGTAGAGGGGGAAAATGGGAATTACATAAGTTTAGAGGAAAGAGGCATTACTGTAGTTTGACAAGATAAAGGAAGGCTTCATGGAAGAGGTGGCACTGAGCCCTGAGGAGAGGTAGGGTTTCAATAGATGGAGATAGAGGGGCTGACACTGCAGGGAGAAGGAGCTACACCAGCAAACACACTGCGATTGGAAAGAGGATAGTGGGTACATCTTTTGACACCTACCAGAATTGCTTCAGATTGTGTGGGAAAGGTCTGTGCAAAGTTGGGTTGAACAGTGGGTACGTGGTAGGTTGGGACAATTTATCCAGGATGAGCATCTTCTGCAGGAGATAAAGGTGGGGGAACTTTAGGAGCTGTGAAGGTGTCCCACAGCTTCTGTTTCAATGTTTCTAAAAGTATGGTCCAGGATGCTTTTTAAACATGCATATTTCCGCACTGATCCCAGACCTGACAGAATCAGAATCTCCAATGGACTAGGTCCTTATACTTTTCATCTGGGGCTGAGCCCAAGTGGATTTCGGCACATCCTCCACGGCCACGTTCAGCCCTGCCTACCATTTTGACGGGAACGCCCACTACCAGTCACAGTACTTAAAAAAACGCCATGGCCCTTCCAGACTTAAGATTCCTCTGCCCTACCCTGCCTTACTTTTATGACTTGGGCTGGAACCAGAGCCCGGGTGTCAAAGCCTCTGGGCTGAGAAGAGCAGAGCTGAGCACGGATCCAGGAAGGGGGCAGGGTACACCCTCTCTTGACCTTAAGGAAGAAAGGGAGAGCCTTATCAGATCCACAGGATTGGCTAAGCGTTTCTTCCTGTTACTGCTCTTTATGGGTACATGGGCACAGAGCAAGTAGAGAGGGTTTCAGATTTTGTTTGGAAAAATCCAGACTGCATGACGTCAGTCAGCACTTAATCTACAAGAGTAGTGAGGGCTCCCAGGCACAAACTGCAGTTCAGTGGCCTCCAACCCTTTGTAGTAGCGGGCCAGTGTACACTCAGGTAAGTAAACACTTCCATTTAGCACACGTTGCCAATCGCTTACATTTTTTGCCTGCCACTCTGCTCCGCACTGAGTAGCCTGAACACTATTATCCTAAATTAAAGGCTGCTTCTCTGAGGAAGAAGCCCCGAGCCTGCTCCTGGCTCTCTATACAACTTTTCTGAGGATGCGTCCTCTGTTCATCTTGGGAACAGTATCAGCATTTTTGGGAAGCATAAGAGTGGACTGTGCTGTTTAGATTATTTAAATTGAGTAATCGGCTCACTTAAAACTCACAAAAACTCTACTGGAAACAGAAGAGAGAAACTAAAGGGCAAACAGGCCCCGGTGGGCCTCCTCATTTTCTTCCCAGCTTGTTAGCGCAGATGCCTCAAGGCTGGGTCACCAAGCTGAGGGTTCCCAGCTGCGGTGCGTCCTGCAGTCCTGCCACCTCTCCACAGTCCTCCACCTCCCTCTGCGCAGCGGGGCTGAGATGGCAGAGCTGCCTGGAGTCCCCTCCCAAGAACAGGCTCAGGAAGAACGCACAGGACTACTCCTCCCCACGGGGCTCAGGGGAACAGCCGGTGAGGGCATCTTTCAGACCCTGGTCTGGGCCTCCTTTGTACCCAGGTGTCCTCTAGGGCCCCAGGCTCATGCCACTTAGCTCAGGGCAGACAGATTCAGGCCTGGCTCACAAACCACAGTATTGAGCCCAAGAGCGCCTTCTTCAATTATTTGGCTCCCTCAGCCTGAAATGCCAACTATTTTCCTTCCCATAACTCTGCACACTTCCTCCTCTCTATTTCATTTTGCACTCAACGTTCAGTCCCTCGGAGGAGAAGTGCAATTCTGATTCCTCCTGTGTGCCTCCTAGCAGAGTGATGGCTTGTTGCTTCCAGCTTCCTGGCTCTGCTGACGTGACCTTTGGAATTTCGTGACTCGCTGCCAGAAACCCTGGTTCTTCCCAGCATCTGTCTAAACACCGCGCTTCCGGTGGCAATGCCCTTTGCCTTTTTAGCCTTTATGTCATCAGGCTTCAAGTTCCAAAAGGGATTTTACTGCCTGTCAGGTCAGTCACCGTGCCCTGCGGCTGGAAGAAAAGCCTTGCTAATACATTCTCTTTGTGAATGGAGTTGCCAACATTTTAAAAGTTTGCACTTGGGGAAAATTTCAGGGCTTCTCTTTATATGTTGAAAAAGCCATAGCCCATAGCCCAGCCTTCGATGCCCTCCTCCACGCGGGCTAGCCTGCCTTTCCTCCAACCACAGCTCGTCTCGACGTGTACTTTGTCCAGTACCCTGGCCTCCTGGACTTTGCTTAATCTCTTACCTCTGCCTGCATCAACTTCCCCCACCCATTTTCTATGTCTGCAGGGTACGGACCTGTTGATGCCCACTCCAAAAAGCTTCCGACATCCCCCATCTGATTTAATCTTTCCCCAGCCCCTGCACTCCCATTGTGCTATTACTGTATTTTCTCAATTCTAAGGGGCACATTTTTTTTTATAACAGCTATGCTGAGATAGAATTCACATACCATGCAATTCACCCATTTAAAGTGTACAATTCAAAGGCTTTTAGCATAGTCACAGTTGTACAACCACCTCCACAATCAAATCTAGAATATTTTCATCACACGCTCCCCAAAATCCCATATTGTTTAGCCATCAACCACCAATCTGCCCCCATCCCAAATCCGCTCCAACCACTAATCTACTTTCTGTCTCTAAAGATGTGACAATTTGGGACATTTCCTATAAACGGAATCATGCTGTACGTGGTCTTTTGTGACTGGCTTCTTTCACTTAGCATAATGTTTTCAAGGTTCATCTATGTTGTTACATGTATTGGAGGTACATTTTAAAATATTTTAATTTCTCTGGAATAAGGATTCATCTTCAAATAAATGGCGTGCATAGTTTAATTAGCAGCAATTTTTGTTTCTTAGTAATACTTCAAATAATGATTGCATCTTCCAGTCAATGGCATCAAATTCCACGAAACGCTATTATTTATGTCTTTGCTTTACCTCTTATCACAATCAACTTTGCAGCCAATTCGTTTGTTTATGTGTCTATCTTGTCTTGTAAACTGTAGGCTCCAGAAGGATAGCGGCCGTGTCTTAATTATCTTTGTGTCCTTTAAGAGGCCTAGCTCAGTACTTCACTTGGAGATGCTCAGTAAATAAGAAGAAGCGAATGTTATGTTCTGGGATGTATTCTCCAAAAACCACAGAGCAGGGCAGGAGAAACGTGCTAAACCTTTAAGCACGTTTGAAAAGTATGAAGTGTTCTTATGATTGTTAAATTCTTGGTGACTGATATAGTTAATGAACTAAATATCTGAGTACCTACTGTGTGCCAGGTCTTGTGTTCTAAGCAGAGAATGTTATGAAGACGGCGAAAATATTGTCTTTCTTCCAAGGAACTCATAGTTTGGAAAGACATTTATATAAGTGGTAATGTAAAAAGGAGAGTGGATAAGGTGGCGCTTGTGCTTAACACGCAGGTGTCAAGAACATGGGCTCTACAGTCCGACAGCCCTGGGTTCCGCTACTTCTCTGTGAACTCAGGTGTGATACGGAACTCTCCACGTCTCAGTTTCTTTATCTGTAAAATGGGCATAATAAGAATATGTGTCTCCTGCAGTTGTTATTAGAATCAAATGAGGCAATGAGTGTGAAATATCTGGCATATTTGCAAGTGCTCAAATAAATGATAGTTATTCTTGTGAATTTTAAATAATGAAATTTTTAGAGGTTTTAGAAATTATTTAGTCAATCTTCCCCATGCACACACCTAATTTTATGCTTTAGGATCTGAAACACGGAGTGGCTTACCCTCTAGCTGGAGAGACAGGAGCAGGCTTCCCGGAGGGGAGACGTGTGAGGGATGAGAGACATTCAAATGGCCGAGAATTTTCAGCAAGGAAGATGGGTACTCTGGAGGTGAGTTTGAGGAGGCCTGTTCCATTAGCCCAGCCCACTGGCCCTTCATCTCTCCTCCCCATGGACAGCCACTTTGTTTATATTAATGGAGTCCTCATATTCATATATGTAAAATATGCCCTTTACAGCTTTCAGCAGGAAAGTCTCAGCCCAGTCTGGATTATAAGCTCTAGTTCCTTCTTGGGTATTATTTTTCTCTTCTCAAAAAACCTGTGCATTCCCGGGACTGTCAGGTCTGAGGTTTCTGCATTTTTTTTTCCTCAAGTGTCTAGCATGATGGACAAATGAGTTCTACTTAAGTGTTGTAGTTTTAACTTTGAAACATTAACGAATGTTGTTGAATGAAAGAATGAATGACTATATTTTGAACAAATAGTGAATAAATGAACAAACATGGTTACAGGGTTGGCTGTAACAATTGGTTCCTCAAACAAACTACATTTGTTTTTCATGGGTAAAATAAGGTATCGATTAAAGCTAAAAGAATTGTGCTCATTTATCAACATTTTTTCAGTTTTATGGTGCATCTTATTCATATCACTATTCAATCAACAGAGCTAGATTGATTGGGTTTGTATAGTTGGCTTCTTTTCTAATAGGCACAGCACTAGGAAAACGATGTTTTATTTTTCTGCTAAGCAGACAGACTAATAAAGTTGTTGGTCCCACAGTTACCAACCTTCGTCTAAAAGCAGATACTAAAAGATACACAAGGCTAAGAAGAGTTTTGGGAAGCTGAGTCTGTATTCTTCTCCCCCTCTGGGTGGGAGAGCAATGGCGGGACTCCAGGTTCAGGACGTTGGTCTCTCAAACCTGGGTCTGCTTCTGAGAAGGCCAGAGTGTGCACATACCTCAAGTGGGGTTCTCTTAAACAGAGGGCACGAGTGTTGACTCAGTTGACAGTAAATGTGACAGAAAATCTAAACTACTAGTGGCTGAAGCAAGACAAGGTTCGTTTCTCTCCTATGTAAAAGAGCTCCAGACGAGATGCGCCAGGGCGAGAGGAGCTCCATGGTGTAGGCTCCTTTCAGCTCTCCACGCCACCATTCCTAGGGGGTGGTCCCCCAGTTTCTGAGATAGCAGGGGCAACGCCAGCCACATACCGGGGGTCAGGGTGGGGGACAACCAAGAAGAGGGCAAAAATGCTCACACCACTTCCTTTTAAGAAGGTTTCTGAAATTTGACCAAACTCTTTAATACGGGAACGCACTGACCAGGACATGATCATGGCAACACCAGGTTCCAAAAGAGACTAGGAGATGTAGTCTTTATTCTAGGTGATCACGTGCCCAGATAAAAACCACAGTTTAATTACCAAGAAGGAAGGGGAGAAAGAATATGAGTGTAGCAAGCAGCCATCTCTGCCACAAGAGTGTACGGTCTCTACACCTGCCCTGGAGTGTTAGGGCAGATGTGAATGGCAGGTGGGGGTGGGGAGTGCATGCTCCACCCCCGCCTCCCCCCACCCCAGCTCTATCGGGTAACAGACTGCTGGAAAGTGCTATCCTGGGAGTCAGCAGCTCCCCTCCCCCCATGAGGATGGTTCCCCAGGCTTTGCCCCCCCTCGTGAAAGCCCTGACACTCACCCTAGGATCTCTTCTGAACGCAGCTGGGATGTTTATCCCTGTACTTCGTGCTCCACCATTATCCTTTGAGATTAGGTTTGAAACTAGTCTCAGGCACTTGGTAAATAAGTAATTTTGGGCAAGTTGTTGAACATCTCTGCACCTCATTTTCCGTACCTCTGAAATGTTAATAATCTCTAATAATAATACATAATAATAATAATAATCAGGCCTGACACAATCTAGGAACTTAAAAAAATGTGAACTTACTTTCCCAATCGATGGGCTGTGTGAAAGTGGACCCCCATTCTCGTGAAATGGGCACTTTGTTGAGATATTCCAAATTTAACCCATATTCTAATCTTTATCCAATTCTGATTTTGTTAATAATGCTAGAATTTATTGAGTGCATACTGTTTGCCAGGCACTATTCTAAGGGTTTTGTGTGTGTTAACTCATTTAAACCTCACAACAGCCTTATGAGCTAAGTCCCATTACTATCCCTATTTTATAGAGAAAGCTTAAGTAATGTACCGAAGTTCTCAAAACTAGGACGTGACAGAGCTAGGGTGTGGTCCAGGCAGCCTGGCTCCAGAGCCTGTGAGCTTAACCGGAGTGAGAAAGCTCCCTGGGAGCCCTCCACCTGCCCTCTCCTCTGTTTAAGATCTCAATCACAGCTTTGTAAATTTTGCCGGATCAGAACCTTTTGAAGGCCCCAAACCCCTCCTACTCTCCCCACCATTTATCTTCATAACTTTCAGACTCTTACAAAATCCTTTTTACAGGGGTTAATGATCAGTTATTCAACTAACACTTGGGTCAAGGCCCAGTCTTTGTGTCTTAAGAGTTCGCAGTCTGCTTGGGGAGATAAGAAGTTAAAAGACAATTGCACCGTAAGATTGAGCAACTGTACTTCTGAGTACAGACCCAAAAGAATTGAAAGCATAAACTTGAACAGGTATTTGCATACCGCTATTCATAGCAGCATTATTCACAAGAGCCAACGAGTAGAAACAGCCCAAATGTCCATCAACAGATGAATGGATAAACAAAATGTGGTACATACATACAATGAAATATTATTCAGCCTTAAAAAGGAATGAAATTTTGATACACGCTACAACGTGGATGAATCTTAAAGGCATTATTCTAAGTGAAATAAGCCAGACACAAAAGGACAGACATTGTATGATTCCACTTATATGAGGTACCTAGAGCAGTCAAACTCTCAGAGACGCAGTAGAATGGTGGTTGCCAGGGGCTGGGTGAAGGAAGAATGGGGAGTTAATGTTTAATGGGCATAGAGTTTCAGTTTGGGCAAAAAAGGGCTGGAGATGGATGGTGATGATGGTTGCACAAGTATATGAAGGTACTAAAGTCACAGAACTGTGCCCTTAAAGATGGCTATAATTGCCGAGAGGCTCCAGGGTAAAGGCACATGATCCAGGCAACTTCGCCTTCTCGTCTATTGGGTCACTGACATGGCCTCTGTCTATCTCTTCCCTCCTTTTCCTTGGCCAGTCTCGAGTTATTCCCTTCTCTTGGCCCTCAGCGCTGGTCTGTAGGAGCTGGGAGGGAGCATCAGACGGGCTGGAGCAGTTTGGTAGAGTAACTTGTAGCTCCTGGGTGCCGGAGGAATCCTGCCAGTGCTGTACAGGTTGCTGAGGTCTGGACTGGGGCAAAATGCAGGCAGTCTAGGCATAGCAGCTGAGGTCTGAAGGCTTTGTGTCTGTCACTTAGCAATCTAGGTGAAAGAAGATGGGAGCGTGAACAAGATGGGGGCACTAGGAGAAGGAAAGGAACGTAGGGATTGGAGAAAGTTTGATAAAACTTAGTGACCAGGGCCGGTCCGGTGGCACAGGGTTAAGTTCGCACGTTCCGCTTTGGCGGCCCAGGGTTCACCAGTTCGGATGCTGGGTGGTGAGGACATGGCACCGCTTGGCAAGCCATGCTATGACAGGCGTCCCACATATTAAAAAATAAGTAGAGAAAGATGAGCACAGATGTTAGCTCAGGGCCAGTCTTCCTCAGCAAAAAGGGGAGGATTGGCAGTGGATGTTAGCTCAGGCTAATGTTCCTCAAAAACAAAACAAAACAAAACAAACTTAGTGACCTATGGGAAGAGCAGCATAATGAGAAAGAGCACCCAAGGGAGACATTCAGGCTCCTGGTCTGGGTGACTGGGTGGACGGGAGCGCTGCTCCCGTGGTGTGGGACACAGGAGGACGGATGTGTTTGTTGGCGGAAATGAGGAGTTCTGTTTTCTGTCTTTGGACATGCTGAGTTTAAGGGGCTTGCCATATATCCAAGCAGCCAGTTACGCTAAAGGAAATATCAGTTTTAATTTTATACGAGGAAGTCTTTGAAGGATCCACTAGGAGAGCAGATTGAGATTTTGAAAAAAAGAAAAGAGGCAGTGCTCAGAAACCTTCCAAAGAGAGTAAAGGACCAGATGTGCAGCTTGCACAATTCTGGCATCTTCCCATGGAGTCTGATTTCTGATTTATGTTTATTTTCAGCAAGTAACCCACACTCAGTTTGCTTCTCTTGGTTCTTATGAGCAAAATCACTGATCGGGATCCAGAACCAATCATGTGGTCTTCTGGTGGAAATCCAAGCCATCATTTGCAGTGCTTGCAAGGAAGAATAAGACCCTTTAGTTTTCAGGATTATCAAATGCAGCCCCCTAAATTTAGGTTATTGGGAATGGTTTCTTCGTTCTAAGTTTGACTTGCCTTCAAAAGGATTTTCATTGGGGAGATATTTGCATTATTTAATTTGCTTCATTTTTAGATTATTTATGTTTACTTCCCATTTTACATCTACCATCACTATGGCAACAATCTTTAGACATTACTTCTGGGGACACTGAATTGGCCTTAGCCTTTCCAGCTTGTCCCCTCCTTCACATGACCCTCCGAGGCTTGGGGCTACAACCACGGAAATCGCCAAGGTCGTCCTCGAGGCCTCCTTCCATCTCCTAAACTTGGGACAGTCTCTCTTCACACGTTAGCCTAGTTTTCCTTCCTTCTTTGAGACCCAGGGTAGAGAACACGGAAGAAAGACTTAGGACGCTTGGGTTTGGGGCACTGTCCCATTGCTTATCAGTTTGTGTGACAACAAAACACCTGAAACAGTCTTGTTTTTGTGTACTATGTTGCAATATATAAGTACTTTTCATTCATTATCTTATCATCACCTCCTGGGCCTGTTTCTTAATCTGGGGGGATAAACATATCTACTCATCTTTCATACTTCACACGCTTGGAAGGATCGAGACTGATAAGAGATATGAGAGCCCTTGGGAAACTCCCAAATCTGATTTTTAAAAATATGGGTTCACCTTATAGCTACTGTTTCTGAAGCTCCTCAACAGCTAGCTACTCTCCTCTTTTCCTTTCTCTCAAAAGTAGCTGCCAGCTCCTATTCCAATGTTCTTTTTACATGAATAACATTAATCATAATGAAACTACCATTTATCGAACACTTACTAGAGTAGATAATAATTACATTAAGAACCCCACTGAGTTCTCAGCTTTGAAAACAGGTACAAATACGCCCATTTTACAGATAAGGAAACAGAGTCTCAGAGAGGTTAAAACAGCCAACCCGAATTCACGCGGTGACTAAGTGGCAGAGACAGGATTGTAAACCAGGTTCGATGTGTTTCCGGAGCCTCTGCCATTAACCACTACAATTTACGGACTCACCAGCTCCCCACTTTTCTGTGCAGCCTCTTTCTTCCCTCTTTCCCCTCTCCCTCCTCTCTCCCATTCCTAAAAGCGTCTTTATGCCCTAGCCTTGAAAATGTCTCTTTTGGAAACCACAGGTAGATAAAAGAAATCTGGCTGGATGTTCTCCGCAGGCTTGGGCAGGTCACGAGTGTGGCTGGGGAGGTGTGGGGCAGAGGGAGCTGAGGGGCTGCCCCATCGGACTGTACTCTCTGCCCCCCACCATCCGGCCCCAGACCAGAGCTGGCAGGGCCCGGGAACAGGTCTGTGGGAGAGGAGACGTTCCCTCTGCTTTTCAGCTTCCCGGTCCCTGGACTCCTCCCTTTGACGGTGATGTTTTCCACCCCAGATCTTGGATGGCTTGGGGGTTGGCCAGAAGAGGGAGGGAGAGGGGGCCCAACCGGAAAGGGTAGTGGGGAGAGGAGGAAGAGTAAGAAAAGAAAAGCAGCTGGAGCTCATCTCCTGGGGACTGGCCAAGAAGGAGGCCCTGGCCCTGGGAAATCGGCTTGTCTCCCGTTCCGTACCCTCCTCCCAGCTTCCTTTCCAGTCCCTGTGCCCCAAGGACTTCGAGCATGTGTGGCAGCTCCCCACAGCGGGCGCTGCAGACGTCCCAGCAGACATGGAGACCCCCGCTGGGAGAGAAGATGTGCTTCCAAGCTGCGAGGAGCCAGTTGCCAAAACTTAGAGATGTCCTTCCAAGTGTCGACGTGCAAATCAGGAAACAAAAAAAATCTCCGGGCGTGCGTGACTCCAGTCAGCAAAGCAGTGTGGCCAGCAAATATGTGGATGCTTAGAGATAGAGGGACAGTGAAAGTACCTGACTTGGTAAACGGAGAATTTTAAACGTCAGTATTTCTGCAAGACTGATCTCCAGAGGAGCTCAGCGAAGGGAAGGAGCTTGTGTGTAGAGAAAGAAATCGGGAAATGAATTTGATTGAACGAATGTGGGGGAGACTGAGCGAATCCTCTGTGGAGGGTCTGAAAGTCATTCCAGACTTGTTTTAAATTTAGAGAAAATTAGGTCATTCTGGAACCATCCTTGAGCTATGCATGAGGTCAGGAGAAACTATTTTAGAAAATAGATTATATCATGTCACTCCTCTGCTTAAAACCATTGGAAACTTCCATTGGAATAAAAATAAGTCTCAAACTTCCTCCTGCAGCCTGCAGACCTCATGACAGTCCCCTCTTTATGTTTCCCACCTCATTTCCCACCCAAGAGGCTCCGGCCATGCTGGCTTTCTTAGGTTCCAAGAACCCCAAACTCAGGGCCTTTCTATCTGTTGTCCCCTTTGTCTAGAAGAATGTTGTTCCCGGCCTCAGCTTATCGTAGTGCTTTTCAAACTACAGGTCATGACCCACGGGCGGGCAGTGAAATTAATTTAGTGGGTCATAACCAACTTTAAAAAAACCTGAATTTAAATACTACAGAAAATATTAGAGTGCACCAGGTAATAAGGATAGGGTTTTTTAAATGAAACATGTATGAGTGTATGTGTATTCCAGATTATGAAGAAAGACAAAATTCTTACTAATGAGTCTCGGTCCATAAACTTTGGCAGTCACTGTCTTAGGAGTTGGTGATGGATAATTCAGGCTTTTTTTTTTGTCATAATAAGAAGCTACTTTCAATTTATAAGGTTTCGCATCTCTTTGTAGAGGCTCTTTTATGAATGTTTGATAGAAATGAATTGAGCCTGGCCTCAGAGATCACTAACTAGCTCTAAAAAGTTTTCACGTGTCATGCTTGAAAATTAGTGAGTAGCTGAGAGTCTCCATGTTGTATGCCTTTGTAG
The DNA here is from genome assembly GCF_021613505.1 of Equus quagga. NCBI lineage: Eukaryota > Metazoa > Chordata > Mammalia > Perissodactyla > Equidae > Equus > Equus quagga. The sequence goes on from NC_060269.1 coordinate 95,465,323, forward strand.
TACTGGCTGCATTGGGATCCACGATTAAAAGTTCCGTAGCCGACATTAGCCAACCCAACAGCCTTCCCCAAACTCCTATTCCCCTCACCAACTTTTACTACAGAGGCTGGAAAAGCTAAATATTCCATTCCCCAGACTGCCTTGCAGCTCAGGATGGTCACGTGACACAGATACGGTCAATGGGATATAAATGAAGTCTGCTGTAATGTTGCTGGAAAAACTCTTGCTTTTCTCATAAAAGAAGCTCCAGTTGGAAGCTACAGTAATCAAAACAGCATGGTACTGGTACAAAAACAGGTGCACAGATCACTGGAACAGAATTGAAAGCCCAGAAATAAAACCACACATCTATGGACAGCTTATCTTTGACAAAGGAGCTGAGGGCATACAATGGAGAAAAGAAAGTCTTTTCAACAAATGGTGCTGGGAAAACTGGAAAGCCACATGTAAAAGAATGAAAAGTGACCATTCTTTTTCACCTTTCACCAAAATAAACTCAAAATGGATCAAAGACCTAAAGGTGAGACCTGAAACCATAAGGCTTCTGGAAGAAAACGTAGGCAGTACACTCTTTGACATCAGTATTAAAAGGATCTTTTTGGACACCATGCCTTCTCAGAGAAGGGAAACAATTGAAAGAATAAACAAATGGGACTTCATCAGATTAAAGAGCTTCTTCAAGGCAAATGAAAACAGGATTGAAACAAAAAAAACAACCCACTAACTGGGAAAAAATATTTGCAAGTCATATATCTGACAAAGGCTTAATATCCATAATATATAAAGAACTCTTGCAACTCAACAACAAAACATCAAACAACCCAATCAAAAAATGGGCTGGAGACATGAACAGACATTTCTCCAAAGAAGATATACTGATGGCCAATAGGCACATGAAAAGATGCTCATCATCGCTGATCATCAGGGAAATGCAAATCAAAACTACACTAAGATATCACCTTACACCCGTTAGAATGACAAAAATATCTAAAACTAATAGCAACAAATGTTGGAGAGGTTGCGGAGAAAAAGGAACCCACATACACTGCTGGTGGGAATGCAAACTGGTGCAGCCACTATGGAAAACAGTATGGAGATTCCTCAAAAAATTAAAAATAGAACTACCATACGATCCAGCCATCCCACTACTGGGTATTTATCCAAAGAGCTTGAAGTCAGCAATCCCAAAAGTCCTATGCACCCCAATGTTTATTGCAGCACTGTTTACAATAGCCAAGACGTGGAAGCAAGCTAAGTGTCCAGCAACAGACGAATGGATAAAGAAGATGTGGTACATATACACAATGGAATACTACTCAGCTGCAAAACAGAACAAAATCATTCCATTTGCAATAACATGGATGGACCTTGAGAGAATTATGTTAAGTGAAATAAGCCAGCGAGAGAAGGATAATCTGTGTATGACTCCACTCATATGAGGAATTTAAAATTATGGACTAAGAACAGTTTAGTGGATACCAGGGGAAAGGTGGGGTGGGGGGTGGGCACAAAGGGTGAAGTGGTGCACCTACAACATGACTGACAAACATTAATGTACAACTGAAATTTCACAAGATTGTAACCTATCAATAACTCAATAAAAAAAAAAAAAAAAGAAGCTCCAGTTGGTGTTGCCTATACCTCTCCTCTTTTCCCTGCTTTGAATGCAGATGTGATGCCTATAGCTGTTTGGATCAGCAGCAGCCATCTTTTGGTGATGGGGGGAGTGCTAGAAAATCGCAGAGACACTGGTGCTGAGAACTGGGACTTCTACAAGTTCTGCTTGTATCACATTTGCTGATGCCCCAGTGGCTAAAGGCAAGCTCAGATCAGTATGGCAGAGGACTACACAGGGGTGTGGACACCAGGAAACATGATTCATTGGAGCCATTAATATAACAATCTATCATTCCTCTCCTCAAGACACTGTATCTCCATCATTGGAAAATTGTTGTAGTATACTCATTTTATTAGAACAAGACATTTAACTGTCATCTGTCCCCCAAAATTATTGTAATAAATATGCAAATTTATGACGTCTAAACTGTGAATGGTACCCTCTTAGATGTGGCATCGTGGTGCAGTGCACAACCTGCACAACCATACCTAGTACCTAGTACGTCTTATCAATCTACTTCGATTGTGTGTGAGGGTTAGGTTCAAGCTTTATGTATCTTTGGTGCTTCACACCTAAAGCATGCCTGACATTTTATAAATACGTATCTTCTGTCAATTTCTCCAAATTCCATTTGCCTACCACCGAGTTGCCAGGGTTAACTTTTTAAGCAAAACAACTATAGCAACTAATATATTTTGAGTCCGTCTAATGTTCCTAGCACTGTGCTATCTCATTTAATACAACAACTTTGGAAGCAAGTATTTTTATTATTCTCATTTTATAGGTGAGGAAGTTGAGACTTAGACATATTATGTAACCTGCCGCAAATCTTGCAGCTAGTACAGAGCAGATGGAGACTGGCACTCAGGTCTGTTTGCTTCCAAAGTACCTGTTGGGCACCCTCTGACTAGTATTTCTGGCAGTGAGATCTCTGGACCACCTGCTCAAAATCACCTAAAGTACTTAAAAGGCAGTGTCCTGGGCCCAGGCTTTACTGGCCCCAAGGGTAAAGCTGGAGCTTCTCAGCATGGGTTACAAGGCTCCTCAAAATTTGGCCTTTGCCTTCCTATCCAGCTTCATCTTGGGCTGGTCCTTCCCACTGGCCCTGTTGCCCCAAACCCAAATGCACGCCTCGCAGATACACGCAGAAGTACTCAGCATACCAGAATATCCTGGGCCCTCCCCTTCAACCTGGAACTCACACAGTCCCTCCCTGGAATAATTCACTTCCACTTCTTCCCACTGGCCCGGTCTGATGAAACTCCTTTCATCCTTCAAGGCTCCCCCTGAAAGCCAGCTTCTCTGAGAAACCTTCCCGTTGCTGGTTCCGCCTACTGGCTGCTGCCGCTTCTGAGCTTTTCTGGGAACTTCACAGTTCACACTACTCCACACATATGGGTAAGTCTGTCAGTTCTTTTTCTCACTTCTTTATTATTGTCGTTTTTCTCACATCTCACTTGCTGTGACCTCAGTGGGGCATTTAGTAAGTCTTAATAAATGTTTTTGGATAAAGTCAAATGCTTTAAAACAGTAATAAAATAATAATAAAAACCATAATTTAATAATAAACTACGTCTTGTATCTCAGATTATACTAAAAAAAAACCCCAAAAAACATACACAACCATAAAACATGAAAAAAAATGTTTTAATAAAGCAGGAAATAGGAAGGCCTAAAAGGTTTTCTCAACTTATAAAGGAAAATTCTGAATATTTTCTTCTAGATGCTAGTATTTACAGTAAATATAGATTCAAGAATATTTACTTGTTTTTGTTGTATTTTTATTATAGAAAACTCAAATATACACAAAAGTAGAGAGAGTGGCACACAGATTCCATGATAACTCTCACCCAGCTCCAAGTTATCAACATTCTGCTGTTCTTTCAAATGATGCCAATTCTGAAACGCTTTATTAATTCCAAAACAGAGAGCTCAAAGCAATTAAGTTGATTTAAAAATACTCTTGCGTGTGAGGTTGCAAAACCAGCCCCGGTTTAAAAAGAGTGACATTAACAGCTACCATCTAGTCATCGGTGCACACCTACAGGCAAGAATTGACACTTTTCCATGCTGAGCATCTCATGGGGAAGAGCAGGAGGGATGTCTCCGAGAGACTGGCCTGGGGGCAGGGCTGATAGTAGCAGCTGGTTGAGAGCTAGATAAGGAGTGATAAATGGGCCAGAAGGTTCTTCAAGGGGAAATGTATATCAAAGGTTTCAACTGGGGCCCCAAATTCACAATGAGCCTTATATTAATATTTTAATCATGTCTTTTGGAAACAGTCCAATTATATTGTTTTGTGAGTGTGTTAAGAATTAATTTGTTTAATATACACATTTAAAATATTCTACAATTTTTGTGACTTTTTTTTTGGCACTTATCAATTTTTTTTAAAAAAGTAGTCTAGAGCCATCCCTAATGGCCTAGTGGTTAAAATTCAGCGTGCTCTGCTTTGGCGGGCAGGTTCAGTTCCCTGGGCACAGGCCCACACCACTCGTCTGTCAGCAGCCATGCTGTGGCAGCGGCTCACAGAGAAGCACTAAGAGGACACACAGCTAGAATATACAACTATGGACTGGGGCTGTGGGGAGGAAAAAAAAAAGGAAGTCTGGCAACAGATGTTAGCTCAGGGTGAATCTTTCCCTGCAAAAAAAGAAAACAACCAAAAAACAGTTAAAGAATCAGATTGGATAAGGGGTTAGGTTGAAGATTAAAAAAAAAAAAGTATTCTGGAAGCCTCAGCACATGGCAGTGGCCTGGGGCGCTCCTGACCTCTGAAAGACCCACGGGGATTAGAAGGATTCAGAAAAACTTGCTCTCATCAGTGTTGTCTCAGGTTTTCTTCACTAGGGGTTCCTGTCTGAAGCTGACGGAAAAATAGCGCAGAGATTAGAAGTGAGTCTAAAAAGGGCAAAACAACCGAGAAGCCATGGGGTGAGGTGGCAGGAAGTATTCTGTCGGAGAGGGAGTAAGAAGGAGAAAACAAGACAGAGATGGGGCAGACATCCTGAGACTAGATTATGAGAAAGAAGAGGCACATTGCGCTCTCAGGGTCCCCCAAAAGAAACCTGGACTTAGCTTTATTTAACCCAAATATTTTCACCTTTCTTAGAAAGGAGAAACCAAGGCACAAAAAGCCAGGATCCTAATCATTAAATTTTTTAAAACTTGAAAGCAAATCCCTAGAGACTCAGAGACAGACACTCACCACAGGACACATGGACAGGGAGAGCCTGAATTCCTGTGTCTTAGGGAAGTAAAACCCCTGGGCTTCCCACCTCCCTGTACCCTCGGCAGGCAGCTCTGACAGAGCCCTCTCAGATTCCCAGGAGGGCTTTCCCACAGTCTAGGGCTGCACAGCTTCACTGCAAGAGGGAACAACGAGAGGAATTAAGGGTTTCCTACCAGACATGTGCTAACCCATGAGGGGGAAGCAGCCCCTCGGCAAAGCAAGAAGTAAGAATTGCTGACTAGGTTACCGTTCCTCCCTGGGAACCCAGGGGAGGGCTCTGGAGAGCTGGTGCCGTCCTGGAGAAAGAGTGGCCTTCGTGAAAAGCGCAGGTTCAGCAGGATGCTTAGAATGATTGCTCCTGACCGCCCTAAGTTCTCCTCCAGGAGGGGGAAGGGCGCACAATGAGACGGGTGTGAGGATGTGCTTCACCAGACAGAGAAGGCCCACCGTTGCTGTTGGGTGGAGAAAAAGAACTAGGGTCTGCGAGAACAGCCAATGGAGAGGGCCCCTGGGGCGGCTTGTTAATGAGCTCATCCATCCACGCACGTTAAATGACAGGCAATCGTGTTGCCCAAGAAGCCAGTCACACAGCTGAAGGTTAGAGAGCTGAAGAATAGCAGCCCTGATGGGTTCCTCCGCCTGCGACTCACTGTGGAGGGTGAGCAGGAGAGGGCAAGCAGACAGACTGAGAGACGATCACAGGTGTGGAGAGCAATGACAAACCGGAAATGCATTTCTCAGAAATCTAAAAATAAACTGATTTTGTCACATAATTATTAATAACATTTCAGAACTTCTTTTGACTTGCGCCTCCTAATTAGTTTGGTTTTAACTGTGCAGGGCTCTTTGTAATGCATAAACACATGGCAGGCTTTTGCAGTCTACCAAGTTTATGTAACAAGCTGCATCCTTTTTGATGTTTATGCATAAAGAGAAGCCACATGGAAATTCAGAGGAGGCATGGAATTCCAAGATTTTAATAAAGACCAAACACAGGAAAGACTACACTGCTTGTTTGGGATGAATGGTGTTCTTTGCCAACTGCCTGTTAAAGCATCCTGATTCCTACTCAGGAAGGAGGGAAGGATGGGAGGGACGGAGGGGGGAGGAAGCATCTTTAGGGTGCATTTAGTAATGCATTCCTGCTTCCCGCCAGTGGCATCTTTCTTCTTTGGAACTCCATTTTTATCTTTGTTCTCCTTCGAGCCTCTTTTAACATTCTTCAGCTAACAGGTGGGCAACGAGGCATGACGAAGGTGAGGTATCCAAACTGGGGCCCAGTATGAACCTGGTTTCAAGCAGGCTTTTCCTCAGACCTCACTACCTCTGCTCCAGGCTTAATTCCCAGCTCGCTTCAGGCCACTTCCTCTCCCGTTCCGAGCATGTGAAGGCACAGAGCCAATCTCTGGGCTGGGAGTGGAGCAAAAGGGCCATTTGGTTCTGGCCTCATGTTCATCAGGGGCCTCACATATGGCCTTTTTGGCATCATCTCCTGATGAGCTTACACGTGCAGTCATTATGTTAGCGTGTGCGTGTCAAGAGCATTGAATTATTAAAGGATCGTAAACCACAATTAAAATTTTGGTAACTATTTTGGCATGTCTTCATTTAAAAAATATATTCAGAGCTTCAAAATGAAGTGGCCCAGGGCTGTTTCACCTTCTGAGCAGACTTGAGTGCACTGTTATCAAACGCACACAGCAGAGGCCTCTTTCTTTCACACAGCGTCACCCTTGATGAACTGGAGGGTAGATATTCTGCGCGTGAAGCGGCCTCCCTCGCGAAGAAGCGAAGGGGAAGATGCCCGAATCCATCTGGTAGGGGCACCCTTGGTCTCCAGGACGGTTTTTTCTTGTTCTCACAGCAATCTCCTGAGCTGTCTGCGGAGTTAGTGGGTTGGGGCGGAGGTGGGCAGACCCCGAAAGTCGCGCACGCTCGCTCTCTCCCGGCGGCAGCGATGCTCCATCCTCACGGCGCACGGCGCCCCGCGGTGGAGGGTCCGCCCTCCTCTCCCTCCTCCTCAAAGAAGCGCCGCCTGGCAGACGCTTACTGTTAAAAGGAAACGTAATTAACAGCGAATGTTTCCCCTTTGAGATAATGCGAACGCCCTGGGGAAGCTGCCAAATCTGGGGGCGGGGGGGAACTCACAGCTGGGGACTCGGAGGCAGACCGCGCCAGAGGTGGCGACCAGGCCGGCCTGGGATTTCATGTAAATACAGCCCGGGGAGAAAAGGAGGGCAAGTTAGAAAAGCAAGGTTTGAGACCTTGATTAGCCGCCTCTTCACCTTTTGGAATCCTGAGAGTAAGCCGAGGAGAGAGGGGAGGGGGGTCAAGGCGGGAGCAGGCGATTGGCTGCTGCCTGAGGAGGGGCACCTGGGGGAGGCTGGGCCCAGCGGAGCGGACGGAGCCCCACGGATCTGACGAGGCACGTAGGATTGACCACCCCATCCCTTGTCAGTGCGGCCCACACAGCCCTCGCTCCGGTGGAGGACAGTCCGAGGGCCGGGTGCATGCCCAGTGCCAGGCGACAAGGGCACAAAGGTCAGGAACACAGCTGGGCTCTGTGCCCGGGGCTACCCCCAGGCCTGGGAGGAGATGGGCTTTGGGGAGAGAATTACAAAACTGTGGTGGGTGGTAATGTAGACGTTGTAGACGTGCTCACACAGGGCCGTCCGTGCCGGGGAGTTTGCCAATGTTGTTACCATTATTTATTTAATGTTTCTTATTTTTTCGTTTGGAAGGCTGTAAGCACCTGGAGGAGGGCAGGGGCGAACGGTGTCTGTTTTGTTCACTGCTGTGTCCCTCCCACCTAGAGTACTCCTGGCAAATGTAATGAGAGCAGCGTCCATTGACAAAGGGCTTATGATACATAACTATAAATATATAGATGGTGTGTGTGTGTATATAAGTATACATATATACTTTATATATATATAAGTCATCTGATCCTATGGATAACCCTATGAGATATCCCACCATTTTACAGATGATCACACTAACACATGGGATGATGGAGTAGCTTGCATAAGGTCACCTAGTGAATCTGGCTTTGAATATAGGCTATCTGGCTACAAAACCGGTTTTTTGTTTGTTTTTTTAAGATTGGCCCAGAGCTAACATCTGTTGCCAATCTTCCTCTTTTTTGTTTCCTTCTCCCCAAGGCCCCAGTACATAGTTGTATGTCCCAGTTGTAGATCATTCTAGTTCTTCTATGTGGGACCCCTCCTCAGCATGCCTTGATGAGCAGTGTGTAGGTCCATGACCAGGATCCCAACGGGAACCCTGGGCCGCCAAAGCAGAGCACGCGAACTTAACCACTCGGCCGTGGAGGGCCCCCTACAAAACCGGTTTTAATCATAGTTCTGTAAATAGATAGTAGAGATATTTTGAGATGAGAAATTTACTTCCCGGGGAGAGCCTGAAGTCTTCAGATATTGCGGAGCATTCGCTTCCGGACTTGAATGACTAGGAGCCTGAGAGGGCTTTTGGGGGAGGACGGGGAATCTTTTATTTTCACTGTTATGTTCTTGAGGCGGTTGAAAGCAGGGCATGCTAAAAGTCTGGCTGGTGTTTTGTATTTGCCTCGGTTCCACAGGGGTTGGGCCGATTGCCCGTCTGAATTCTGGAGCAGGTGGCACAGGCACGGTTGTTCATGGTGCGGAGAGGCTGTGAGTGAACAGAAAGGGGGAAACTGAGCTCTAGTATCTTTTTTTTTTTAATTTCTTTTTTTTTTTTTAAGATTTTTTATTTTTTTTCCCCAAAGCCCCCCCGGTACGTAGTTGGTTGTATATTCTTCGTTGTGGGTCCTTCTAGTTGTGGCATGTGGGATGCCGCCTCAGCGTGACTTGACGAGCAGTGCCATGTCCCGCCAGGATTCGGACTGACGAAACACCGGGCCGCCTGCAGCGGAGCGCACGAACTTAACCACTCGGCCACGGGGCCAGCCCGGGAGCTCTAGCATCTTTGTAAAGAGATTCCGTGAGAAAGTGAAGACATGGGGCCGCATTCAGTTGAACAAATGTGAATGGATTGAAGTTTATTTTTGCCATCGTGGGTTGTCTCCATTTTCCCCCCTAGATCTTTCTACTCTGTTAGATACCTAACTGCCTTCTTCCTCTCGGTCTAGATCTGTACTTGGAAAAAGAAGTGTAACTCATTTAGACTAAGGCGCAAGTGACTAATAACATTTATATGAACAAGCACGTAATGAGATCACCCTGCACCTTGATAGGTAGTTGGAGAGACAGAATGGATAGATCAGTGATAAAACACTAATAGTAAGATAGTAGTAGTAGAATCTACATAGTATATGTGTTTTCACTGTAAAATTCTTTATTTTTGTTCTATGTTTGAAAATTTTCAAGGCCTTATTTCCTATATGGGAAAGAGGAGTAGGGAGTATGGGTACAAAATGGAATAAGATAAATCTTAGTCCCTAAAGAGCTTTTAGTCGTCAGAGGAATAAAGCACATATATGAGTAATGGGTGCTAAATCTGGGATAGCATTTTGAGATGGTAAGTCAACGGTCTTTTTCCTCTGTTCTTTTCCTCCCCCCATCTAAGGCAAGGGATGTGGCTGACTGGGGAGACTAGAAAGAGGCTGCAACTCTGTTCGGGTTTTGTCGTGGGAAAAGGACATGTCCTAGGACAGGCAATCCCTAGGACAAGCAGAGGAGGAGTGTTGGTTCCTAACCCCCTAGATTAAACAAACATTCTGGAAACACAGGGGCTCTGCTGGTCTGTGTTAAGAAGTAGCAAGTGATTTCTCATTGTAGTTTTGATTTGCATTTCCCTAATAATTAGTGATGTTGAACATCTTTTTATGTTCCTGTCGGCCATCTGTATGTCCTCTTTGAAAAAAATGTTCAGATCTTTTGCCTATGTTTTATTCGAGTTGTTTGTTTTTTATGTTATTGAGTTGTATGAATTCTGTATATGTTTTGGATATTAACCCCTTATCAGATATATGGTTTGCAAATATCTTCTCCCATTTGGTAGGTTGTCTTTTCATTTTGTTGATGGTTTCCTTTGCTGTACAGAAGCTTTTAGTTTGATGTGGTCCCATTTGTTTATTTTTCTTTTGTTTTTCTTGCCTGAGGAGACGTGGTATTCAAAAAGATACTGATAAGACATGTTGAAGAGCATACTGCCTGTGTTACTATGGAAAAAAGTATGGAAATTCCTCAAAAAATTAAGAATAGAACTACCATATGATCCAGCTATTCCACTGCTGTGTATTTATTCAAAGAACACAAAAACACTAATTGGAAAAGGTATTTGCACACCTATGTTCATTGCAGCATTATTCACAATAACCAAGACTTGGAAACAACATAAGTGCCCATCAAGGAATGAATGGATAAAGAAGATATGATGTATATAAACAATGGAATACTACTCAGCCATAAAAAGATGAAATCTTGCCATTTGCAACAACATGGATGGACCTTGAGGGTATTATGCTAAGCAAAATAAGTCAGATGGAGAAAGGCAAATATTGTATGATTTCACTTATATATCAAAGATAAAAACAACAACAAACAAACACATAGATATAGAGATTAGATTGGTGGTTACCAAAGGGGGAAAGGGGGAAGGTGAAAGGAGTAAAAGCGCACATGTGTACACTGACCGATGGTAATTAGCCTTTGGGTGGTCAACATGATGTAGTCTACACAGAAATTGAAATATAATGATGTACACCTGAAATTTATATGTTATAAACCAATGTTACCTCCATAAAAAAATAATAATAACCACTATAAAGCACTAAAAAGAAAAAGCAGTAAGTGCTCAGATTAGAAATGGCTGTGTGTGGTTTAGGAGAGGACAACCACCCTCTCCTAATTTATTAACCAAATCAGGACACACCTGACAGTGAAAGGGGGCGCTATTGATAGTTACGCTGGCGCAATAGGCATAGGCCAGGACTGTCCCAGGTAAACTGGGATATGTAAACTGGGAACAGAGGCTGCCTCCGAAAAGATCTGAATGCTCCAAATAGGGCACAGAAGCATTAAGCCACTGGGCCTGAAGAGGCCATATAAATAGGACTGATGGATGGATGTCCCAGTGATAACCTGGGTGACAATTACTTGATGGTGCCCTCCCCCTGCCCCCAGGCCTTAGCACTGCCTAAGCCCCTGGAACTCTGGCACAGCTCAGAGTGATGCTGAGGGAGGGGAGTGGGCCTGGAAGCCATCAAGATAAAATGAATATTACTCATCTATTCATTAAACCTGGAAAGGTAAACAGAGAGAAGGAACAAATAAATAGTAACAAACTATAAGCTTCACAAAAACAAAGATCGTGTCTGTTTTGTTCAACACCTTCTAGCAGAAGCATTTCAAAGTAAGACAACTATTTGTTGACTGAATGAATGAGTGAATGAGATAAATCTGTGCCCTGGGAAGAATGGTAGCGCTAATAACAAAAATAGAGAAAGGAAGTGAAATGAGTTTAGGAGGGAAGATAGTTTTGGTTTTGAACATACTGGCTTTGAGGTGGCAGCCGTATAGTTCCGAGTTCTATGTGTGAATAAACTGGCTGTCTTCAAATGCAGCCGTAAGACAGAGGGCAGTGCTGGGCGTGGGAGCCAGAGGCATGCTGGTAGTGAGTGTCATGGAATGAAGGCGATCACTTAGGGAGAAAACAGTAATACAGAGCGCTGGGGACGTTCAGGGAAAAGAAGGCAAACGAGACGACAAGGAATGATCAAGCTATCTGAATTTCAACAAGGGTCAAAGTCTATGTTAAAAGAATGCCTCTCTAAGGATGGAATTTAACTCACAGGCAAGGTGGGATGGGAGGGAGCAGGTAAATCTTATCCACTGAAGCAGGCTGTTAATTGTCCCCAGTAACTATTTTTAATTCCTCTGTTTAGTAATAGAGGACCTTGCCCTCACTGAGTTTTTTTTTCCCTAACAATTTATTTTGAAAATTTTCAAACATGCAACAAAAATAAAAGAATTTTACAGCAAAAACATATACGAACTACCTGGATTCTACCAGTAACATTTCACTATTTTTGTATTGTCACTAATCTAGCCATTCTATCTATCCCCTTACCTCTCTATCAATCCATTTAAATTTTTGATGCATTTCAGACACCCCGTAAATTCTTTAGCATGTCTGTTGTTAACTAGAGTTCAATATTTATTTCGTTTTTTTCTTTTGATGTAAAATTTAAATGCAGTGAAATGCACAAATCTTGAGTATATGCACTGTTTCCACCTAATATTTTACTATAAACATTTTCCAAATCTGCAGCAAAGTTGAAAGAATTTTATAATGATCCCTTGTATATTCACCACCTAGATTTTGCCATTAAGGTTTTCTTTACTTTATCACAATCTATCCATTAATCTGTTTCTCTGTCTATCCATGAATCTACCTAATTTTTGAGGTGTTTCAAATACTTTCTTTCTTCCCAATACTTCAACATACATATCATAAATAAGAGAGAGATACATGTTTACAGTTTTCTATCTTTTCATATAAAGTTTACATGTAGTAAAATGCACAAATCTTAAGTGTGTATTTGCTGAATTTTAACAAATGCATATGCCTGTGTAACTCAGACTCCTATCAAGGTGTATAACATGACCGTCACCCCAGAGAGCTCCCCATGCTCCTTCCCACGCAGCCACTGTTCATGCCTGTGCCAGGGACAATCACAGTTTCCATTTTTTTCCACCATACATTTGATTTGCAAATGGAATCACACAGTAGGTACTCTTGTGAAAGGCTGCTATCACACAGCATATTTTTGAGATGCATTCCCGTTGTTGCTTGTAACAGTAGTTCATGTCTTCTATTACTGAGTATTGTTCCGTTGTATGAATACACCAACTTGTTTGTTCTCCTATTGGTGGGCATCTGGGCTGTGTCCAGTTTGGGGTTATAATGAGTAAAGCTGTTATGGACATTCTTATACGTCTTTTTGTGGGCCTATGTTTTCATGTCTCGTGGGTAAATACCTATGATTGGAATTGCTGGGACAAAGGGTAGATATATGTTTAGTTTTAGAAGAAACTGCCAAGTATTTCTCCTAAAGTGGTTATATATTTCACACTCCCATCAACAGCGTGTTAGAGTTCTGGTTGCTCTGTATACTTCTCAACATTTGGAATTGTCAGTCTTTCTAATTTTAGCCCTTCTGGTGCATGTGTAGTGATCACTTGTGGTGGTTTAAATTTGCGTTTCCCTGATTAACGATGGTGAGCACTTTTTCATATGAAAACGTGTGTATATTCTTTGGTGAAGTATTTGTTCAAATCTTTCGCCCGTTTAAAAAATTAGTTATTTGGGGCTGGCCCAGTGGCACAGTGGTTAAGTTAGCACATTCTGCCTCTCGGCGGCCTGGGGTTTGTTGGTTTGGATCCCGGGTGTGGACATGGCACCGCTTGGCAAAAGCCATGCTGTGGTAGGCATCCCACGTATAAAGTAGAGGAAGACGGGCATGGATGTTAGCTCAGGGCCAGTCTTCCTCAACAAAAAGAGGAGGACTGGCAGTAGTTAGCTCAAGGCTAATCTTCCTCCAAAAAAAAAAATTAGTTGTTTGTCTTTTTTTCATGTTGTAGAGTTTCTTATATATTCTGGATACTAGTCCTTTGTTAGACATATGATTTGCGAATATTTTCTTCCAAGCTGTGGCTTGCATATTCATTATCTTAATGATAGTTTGTGATGAGCAGAAGTTTTTAATTTTGATGAAGTTAAATTTTTGTTTATTGCTTTTTATGACCAGTTTCATGAAACTTTGCATACCCCCATGTCACAAAGATACTCTCTTATGTTTTCCTCTAAAAACTTTATGATTTTAGATTTTATAGTTTTTGTTTGTTTTGTTGAGGAGGAGTCCTGAGCTGACATCTGTGCCAGTCTTCCCCTCTTTTGTATGTGGGACACCACCACAGCATGGCTGCTGATGAGTGATTTAGGTCCTCCGCACCTAGGAACCAAACCCCGGACCATCGAAGTGGAGCATGCAAACTTAACCACTAGGCCACAGGGCCAGCCCCCTAGCTTTTATGTTTAGAGCTATGATTCATTTAAAATTAACTGTGTATGGTAGAGAACAAGGGGCCAGATTCGTTTTTGCAAATATGGACATTCGGTATTACAGCATTATTTGTTGAAAGAACTTTTTCCCTTATTTAATTGTTTTAATGCCTCCCCCCGGCCCAAATAACAGTATAAGTGCCAGCCTATTTCTGGGCTCTGTTCTGTTCCATAGCTCTATTTGTTGATCCTTAAGCTAGGACCACACTTTCTTGATCAGTCTAATTTTATAGTAAATCTTGAAGTCAAGTACTATAAGTACTCCAAATTTCTTATTATTTTCCAAAATGCTTTAGGTATTCTAGATTCTTTAAATTTCCATATAAATTTTAGAACAAGTTTGTCAATTAAAAAAACATCTCTGGGGATTATAATTGTATTACATTGAATTTATCATCAATTTGGGGAGAATTGACATCTTTTCATTTATTTAAACTTCTTTAATTGTCTCAATAGTGTTTTATAGTTATAAGTATAGAGGTCTTGCATGTCTTTGGCTATGTTTATTCCCAAATATTTTGTATTTTTACACAATTATAAATTATAAGTTCAATTTTATTTTTTTTAAAAAATTGAGATATAATTGACATGTAACATTGTATAAGTTTAAGTTGTACAACACAACACGTTCATTTGATACACTTATATATTGCAATAGGATTGCCATTGTAGTGTTAGCAAACACCTCTGTCATGTCACATAATCATCGTTTCTTTTTTGTGGCACGAATAATTACGATCTAGTCTCTTAGCAAGTTTGGTGTTTATAATACAGTACTGTTGTCTATAATCGCTATCCTGTGCATTAGATCTCCAGGACTTATTTATCTACTATGTAGTTCTAGTTTAATTTTCAATTGTTCACTGCTAATATTTGAGAATATAAGTTTTTGAATATTTACCATGTATTCTGAAACCCTGTTAAATTCATTTATTAGTTCTAACAATTAGTTCTAGTCATTAGTAGATTGCTTAGGTTTTCTTTTTTGGTAAGAAATTTTGTCATATGCAATAGAGATAGTTCTACTTCTTCCTTTGCAAACTTTAGCCTTTTGTGTCTTCATTTTACCTTATGGCAAAGTCTAGGAGCTCCAGTACCATCTAAAATAGAGGTGGTTACAGTGGATATCCTTGCTTTGATCCCAGGTTAGGAGGGAAAGTTCAATTTTTCACCATGAGCTATGATGTTAATTGTAGATGTTTGGGTGAATTGTATTTTTCAAGGAAGTGCCCATTTCATCTATATTGTTGAATTTTTTTGGTGTAACGTTCATAATATTCTCTTATTATTCTTTTAATATTTATAGGATCTGTAGATCCTTCCTAACATAGGTAATTTGTGTTCTCACTTTTTTCTGGATTAGATTAGCTAGGGATTTATCAATTTGGTTGCCACTTGCCTTGTTAATTTTCTCATTTGTTTGTCTGTGTTGTTGATTTCTACTTTTGCCTTTATCATTTCCTTACGTTTCCTTACTTTTGGTATATGTTGCTCTTTCTTTAGCTCTTTAAAGTGGAAACTGAGGTGTTGATTTTAGACCATTTTTCTTTTCTAATAAAAGCATTTAAAGCTGTAAATTTTCTTCTAGTCACTTCTTTCGATATATCACAATTTTGATATGTTTCGCTATCATTCAGTTTAAAATATCTTCTAATTTTCCTTATGATTTCTTTTTTTGACCCAGGTATAATATAGAAGTGTGTTATTTAATTTCCAAATGTTTGGGGTTTTCCTAAGTATCTTATTGTTATTAATTTCTAATTTATTTCCATTGTCAAAGAACATAATCTGTATGGTTTTAATCCTTTTAATTTTAATGAGACTTGTTTTATGGCCATCCATATAGTCTATCTTGGTGTGTATAATATGTGTAATTGAAAAATTGTGTTCTTCTATTGTTAGCTGTAATTTTCTGTAAATATCAGGTCCAGGTGGTTGATAGTGTTCAAATTATGTATGTCCTTGATGAGATGTTTTTTGTCTAACTTTTCTGTCATTTGATGAGGGAGAAATGTTATGATCATGAATTTGTGTTGTTCTCTCTTAAATTTGTTCAATTTGCTTTGTGTGTATTGCAGTTCTCTTTATTAGGTACATACATATTTACGATTGTTCTATCTTGCTGATGAATGGACACGTTCGTCTTTCTGAAACGTCTCTCTTTATCTGTGGGAAGACTTTTCATCTGGAAGTCTATTTCATCTGATACTAATACAGCTGCTCTAGCTTTATGATTAGTTTGCATGGTTTCTCTTTTCTCATCTAATTACTTTCAATCTATTGGTTTCTTTATATATTTAAATATGTCTTGTAGAAGACATATAGTTGGCTCTTGCTTTTTTATAATTTACTTGGATAGTTTCTGCCTTTAAATTGGAGTATTTTGGCCATTAAAATGTATCGTAATTATTCACAGGGTTGAGTTATAGGGCCACCATGTTATTGGTTTTCTCATGGTCTCCTCTCTTCTTTGTTTCGCTGTCCTTCCTTTCCTGCCTTCTTTTGGATTTTTGAGTATTTTAAAAAGTTCTACTTTAACTTCAGAATTGACTGTGTAGTTATAGCTTTTTGCATTTTTTAATTGATAGTCTAGGGATTACAATGCTGTGTAATTTACTAAATCTTTATTTTTTTTTTCTGTTCTTCAATTTGGATAATTATTGATTTATTTTCAAGTTCACTGACTCTTTCCTTCATCATCTCTGTTTTGCTTTTAAATCCATTCAGTATATTTTTCATTTCAGATACTGTATTTTTTAGTTTTATAATTTTCATTTGTTTCCTTTTAATGTTTGTTTCTATTTATCTGCTGAAATTTCCTATATTTTTGCTCATTAAGAGCCTTTATTAATGAACATTTTCCTTTACCTCACTGAGCATAGATATAATAATATAGAATATAAATTATATATTATATTATTATAATATATACTATATATTATGTTATATTATTATATATAATAATAATATAATAGTTTAAAATCTTTTTGTGCTAATTCTAACCTCTGGGTTATCTCAGGGTTGGTCTTTGCTGATTGTCTTTTCTCTTGAGATTGGGTCACAAATTCCTGCTTCCTGTGTCAAGTATGTCAAGTAATTTTAGACTGTAACCTGGATGATGTGACTGTCATACCCTGGAAACTCTGTATTCTGTTATATATTTCTGCAAAGAGTGTGGATATTTTTGTTTTGACAAGGAATTAATGTAGTTGGAATCAAATTTTAAGCACCATCTTTTGGGCAACAGCTCAAATCTTAGTTTAGTTATTATTATATCTTTACTTTTATTTATTTGTTTTTAAGAGGAGCCACGAGTGATTTTAATGCGTGAAAAAATACGGCATTTCATATCAGTGGTAAAGAGGTAAATTATTCAAGTACTATAGGGTATCAGGCTAATCGTTTGAAAGCAAACAAAAGTAGATCCTTACTTCACACCAAATATTGTCAACTAATGTGGGAGCAGTGATCCATGAATAATATAAATTAACCCAACAAAATTTATGTCACTCATTATAAAAAGGGAGGTATACTGACAATATGTCAGTTTCAAAGTTTAATTTCTTAGGTCAATTATGTAACAATTCAAGGAAGCATACACATTTGTTTCAAGTTGATTTCTAATGCTCAAACTATTTATATTAAAATTTACAGAAAGTAAGATAAACCTCCATATCACTACCTCAAAATAAATGATTTACCTAAAGTCCACATCTCAGTTGCATGACTCCTACAAAAGTGGAACTTTGTGTCTTCAGTTATTACTAACAGGGCATCCTAAGTCAACGGGCTTAAAAATAAATTTAGTCTTTCACAAAAGAAATAGTCGAGAGGTGGAATGGCTAGAAGGTTGGTTGGTTCAGTGACTCAGTAACATCATTTAGGTACAGGTTATTCCAATCTTTCTGCTCTGCCGTGCTTAAATTATAATTCATTTTTGAAAAACATAATCAGGTGTCACATCCAGACAAGGAGATGTTCAGCAAAAGATAAGATTCCACTTCACTCTGCATGATTCCTTGAATCTTTGAAGAAACCTTTTCCAAAAATAACCTGTCAAATATCTCCTTTTTTTAATCTGTCTAGAATTGGGTCTCATGACCACTCCAGACCAACTGCTGGCACTGAGAAAGGGCTTATCATTAATGATTGAAACTAATCAGGATTTATCCCTTGTCCTGTGAGGAGGAATTGATACCCAAACTCTGCCAGCAAACAGTGAGGAGGGAATGACTAGGGTAGTCTCTCAGCAATATCTGCCATGAACCCGTATTAATATGTTCTTAATTCACTCAGTAATAGGAAAGAGTAGAATTTAATGTTTAAAGCCACTATCATATCAAATAAAAATACAGATAATTCATAAGTTACAAGGTATTTGTGTTCTGCACACTTACACTTATGTAGGCACCCAAATAAAATAGTAGATGAAAAAAATTAGATAAAAATAGGGGTATTTTAAGTACATTTTTTAACTGTAATGAGTACTACAGCTGTTTCTCACTATAGGAGACCTCTGGCATTAACAATTTAAAATTACCTATGCAGAGTTTTCTATTTTATGCATAAATTTCTGATTCTTTTGCTGACATATCCCACTGAAAACATTATTAAAAACATTGGCTTAGGGCTGCCTGGTGGTGCAGAGGTTAAGGTCACATGCTCCTGCATTGGCGGCCTGGGATTTGCTGGCCAGATCCCAGGCAATGACATGTGTGCCGCTTATCAAGCCAAGCTGTGGCAGCATCCCACATAAAATAGAGGAAGATGGGCACAGATGTTAGCTCAGGGCCAATCTTCCTAAAAAAAAAAAAAATTGGCTTTTTTTTTTCTATAGACATAATTGACATTTAACATTGTATTAGATTTAGGTGTATAACTGATTTGATACAGGTGTATATTGCAAAATGATTTCCTCAACAGGTTTAGTTAACATTCATTACCACACAGTTACAATTTTTTTTCTTGTGATGAGAACTTTTAAGATCTACTGTCTTAGCAACATTCAAATGTACAATACTGTGCTGTTAATTGAAGTCACCATGGTGTACATTACATCCCCAGGACTTATTCATCTTATAACTGGAAGTTTGTACCTTTTGACCACCTTCACCCATTTCACCACCCCCACATTCACCCATTCATCCATTGATGGACACTTGGGTTGTTTTCATGTCTTGGCTATTGTAAATAATGCTACAATGAACATGGAACGTCTGATATCTTTTCAAGATAGTGATTTTGTTTTCTTCTGATGGATACCCAGAAGTGGAATTGAAGAATCATATGGTAGTTCTATTTTTAACTTTTTGAGGAACCTCCATACGTTCTCCATAGTGGCTGCACTAATTTACATTCCCACTGACATTGCACAAGGGTTCCCTTTCTCCACATCCTTGCCAACACTTTTTATCTCTTGTCTTTTTGGTAGTATCTATTCTAACAGGTATGAGGTGATATCTCGTTGTGGTTCTGATTTGCATTTATTTGATGATTAGTGATGTTGAGGACTTTTTCATGTAACTGTTGGCCATCTGTATGTCTTTGGAAAAATGTCTATTCAGTTCCTCTGTGTATTTTATAATTGGATTGTTTGTGGTTTTTTGCTATTGAGTTGTATTAGTTCTTTATATATTTTGCATATTATCCCCTTATCAGATTTGTGGTTTGCAAATATTTTCTCCCATTCTGTAGGTTGCCTTTTCATTTTGTTGATGGTTTTCTTTGCTGTACAGAAGCTTTTAGTTTGAGGCACTTCCACTTGTTTATTTTTGCTTTTTGTGTCAAATCCAAAAAATCATTGCTGAGACCTATGTCAAGGAGCTTACCAGCTATGTTTTCTTGTAGGAGTTTTATGGTTTCATGTCTTACATTCAAGTCTTTAGTCCATTTTGAGTTGGTTTTTGTGTATGGTGTAAGATAGGGGTCCAGTTTCCTTTTGCATGTGGCTGTCCACTTTTCCCAACATCATTTATTAAATAGACTATCATTTCCTCATTGTATACTCCTGGCTTCTTTGTCCAAAATTAATTTTGACCATATATATGGGGGTTTATTTCTAGAGCTATCTGTTCCACTGATGTATGTGTCTGTTTTTACGCCAGTACCATACTGTTTAGATTACTATAGCTTTGTAACATAGTTTGAAAACAGGAAGGTTTGTTCTTCTCAAAATTGCTTTGGCTATTTGGGGTTTTTTTTTGGTTCCATGCAAATTTTAGGATTGTTTATTCTATTTCTGTGAAAAATGCTGTTGGAGTTTCGATAGGCATTGTGTTGAAACTATAGATTGCTTTGGGTAGTATGAACATTTTAACAGTCATGTATTTAGCAGTCATGTATTGCTTAGTGATGGGGATATGTTCTGAGAAATGCATTGTTAGGCAATTTCCTCATTGTGAACATAATAGAGTGTACTTACACAGACTTAGATGGTATAGACTACTACACACCTGGGCTATATGGTACTAGTCTTGTGGTACCACCATCATATGCAGTCCATCATTGGCTGAAACATTGTTACGCAACACATGACTATACTAATTCTTCCAATCCATGAGCATGGAATATCTTACCCTTTTTTTGTGGCTTCTTCAATTTCTTTCATCAATGTCTTACAGTTTTCAGTGTACAGGTCTTTCATCTCTTTGGTTAAATTTATTGCTAGGTATTTTATTCTTTTTGATGCAATTTGTAAATGGAATTGTTTAATTTAATTTTCTTAATTTTCCTTTCTGATAATTTGTTATTACTCTATAGAAATGTAACAGATTTTTCTATATTGACTATACATCCTGTGACTTAACTGAATTTGTTTATTAGTTCTACCAGTTTTTTGATGGAATCTTTAGGGTTTTCTATATATAATATCATGTCATCTGCAAACAGGGAGCATTTTACTTCTTCCTTTCTGATCTGGATGTCTTTTATTTCTGTTTCCTGCCTAATTGCTCTGGCCAGGACTTACTTATTTATGTTGAATAAAAATGGCAAGACTGGGCATCCTTGTTTTGTTCCTGATCTTAGAAGAAAAACTTTTAGCTTTTTACCATTGAGTATGATGTTAGCTGTGGGTTTGCCATATATGGCCTTTATTATATTGAGGTATGTTCCCTCTATATCCACTTTGTTGAGAGTTTTTATCATAAATGGATGTTGAATTTTGTCAAATGCTTTTTCTACATCTGTTGAGATGACCATATGATTTTTATCCTTTATTTTGTTAATATAGTGTATCACATTGATTAATTTATGGATGTTAAACCATCCTTACATTCCTGGTACAAATTCCACTTGATCATGGTGTATGGTTCTTTTAATACATTGTTGAATTTGGTTTGCTAATATTTTATTGAGAATTTTTGTTTGCATCTGTGTTCATCAGGGATATTGGCCTATAATTTTCTTTGTGGTGTCCTTTTCAATTTTGGTATCAAGGTAATGCTAGCCCTGTAAAATGAGTTTGGAAATGTTCCTTTCTCTTCTATTTTTTGAAGACTTTGAGAAGGATTGATATTCTTCTTTAAATGTTTGGTAGAATTCACCTGTGAAGCTGTCTGGGCCTGGCCTTTTGTTTGATGGGTAGTTTTTGATTACAGATTCAATCTCCTTACTAGTAATTGGTCTGTTCAGATTTTCTATTTCTTCATAGAAATAGGCTTGGTAGGTTGTATGTTTCTAGGAAGATATCCATTTCTTCTAACATGTCCAATTTGTTGGTATATAATTGTTCATTGTAGTCTCTTATGATCCTTTGTATTTCTGTGCTATGAGTTGTAATGTCTCCTCTTTCATTTCTAATTTTATTTGTTTGAGTCCTCTCTCTTTTTCTTGGTAGTCTAGCTAAAGGTCTGTCTATTTTGTTTATATTTTTAAAAAACCAGCTCTTAGTTTCATTGATCTTTTCTGTTATCTTTTTAGTCTCCATTTCATTTATTTCTATTCTGATCTTTGTTACTTTTTCCCTTCTGCTAACTTTGGGCTTCGTTTGTTGTTCTTTTTTTATTTTTTTAAAGATTTTATTTTTTTTCCTTTTTCTCCGCAAAGCCCCCAGGTACATAGTTGTATATTCTTCGTTGTGGGTCCTTCTAGTTGTGGCATGTGGGACACTGCCTCAGTGTGGTTTGATGAGCAGTGCCATGTCCGCATCCAGGATTTGAACCAACAAAACACAGGGCCGCCTGCAGCGGAGCACACGAACTTAACCACTCAGCCACGGGGCCAGCCCCTGTTGTTCTTTTTCTAGTTCCTTGAGGTGAAAAGTTAGGCTGTTTTTTTGAGATTTTTCTTGTTTCTTGAGGTAGGCATTTATTGCTATGAACTTCCCTTGTAGCACTGCTTTTGTTGCATCCTTAAGTTTTGGTATGTTGTTTTCCATTTTCCTTTGTTTCAAGATATCTTTTGATTTCTTATTTGATGCATTGGTTGTTCAGTAGCATGTTGTTTAATATCCACATATTTGTGAATTTTCCAGGTTTTTTTTTGTAATTGCTTTCTGGTTTCATACATTTTGGTCAGAAATGATGCTAGATATGATTTCAGCCTTTTTAAATTTATTAACACCTGTTTTGTGGCCTAAAATGTGATCTATCCTGGAAAATGTTCCATGTGTTCTTGACAAGAATGTGTATTCTGTTGCTTTTGGATATGATGTTCTGTGTATGTCTGTTAAGTCCATCTGGTCTATTATGTCATTTAAAGCCAATGTTTCCTTATTGATTTTCTGTCTGGATGATCTATCTGTTGATGAAAGTAGGGTATTGAAGTTCCCTACTATTATTATATTGCTGTCTATTTCTCCCTGTAAGTCTGTTAACATTTGCTTTACATATTTAAGTGCTCTTATGTTCGATGCATAAATATTTACAAATGTTATATCTTTTTTGGGTTGATCCCTTTATCATTATAGAACGACCTTCTTTGTCTCTTATTACAGTCTTTGTCTTAAAGTCTATTTTGTTTTATATAAGTATAGCTACCCTAGCTTTATTTTTGGTTCCATTTGCATAGGATATCTTTTTCCATCCCTTCACTTTCAGTCTGTGTATATCCTTAAAGCTGAAGTGAGTCTCTTTTAGGCAGCATGTAGTTGGGTCTTGTTTTTAAATCTATTCAGTCACTCTGTGTCTTTTGATTGGAGAATTTAGTCCACTTATATTTAAAGTAGTTATTGATAAGTAGGGACTTATTATTGCCATTTTTTTAATGGTTTTCTGGCTGTTTTGTAATTTGTTCCTTTCTTTTTCTCTTGCTCTCTTTCTTTGTGATTTGATGATTTTTTTGTCTTGCTATACTTAGATTTCTTTGTCTTTTGTATAGCCACTGCAGATTTTTGCTTTGTGGTTACCATGAGGCTTATATAAAATATTTGAGTTATAATAGTCTATTTTGAGTTGATAACAACATAAGATCAAATGCACTCTAAAGCCTTAGAATTTTACTCTCCCCCCCACTGTGTTTTATGTTTTTGATGTCACAATTTATATCTTTTTATCTTGTCTCTCCACTAACAAATTCTTGTAGTTATGGTTATTTTCACTACTTTGTCTTTTAACCTTCATACTAGATTTATAAGTGATTAATGCATCACCATTATAACATTATATTATTCTGAATTTGACTATATATTTACCAGTGAGATTTATACTTTCACAAGTTTTCCTGTTACTAATTAGTGCCCTTTTGTTTCAACTTAAAGAAGTCCCTTTAACATTTCTTGTAAGTCTGGTTTAGTGATGATGAACTCCTTTAGCTTTTGCTTGTCTGGGAAACTCCTTATCTCCCCTTCAATTCTGAAGGACAACTTTGCTGGGTAGAGTATTCTTAGTTGACAGTTTTTTCTTTTAGCACTTTGAATATATCATGTCATTTTCTTCTAGCCTGCAAAGTTACTGCTGAAAAATATGCTAATAGTCTTATGGGGGTTCCCTTGTATGAAACAAGTTGTTTTTCTCTTGCTGCTCTTAAGAGTCTCTCCTTGTCATTAAATTTTGACAATTTAAGTATAATATGTCATGGTGTGGGTCTCTTGGGATTCTTCTTATTTGGAACTCTGTAGTCTTCCTACATTTGAATGTCTGTTCCCTTCTCCAGGTTAGGGAAGTTTTTCAGCCATTATTTCTTCAAAATCTTTCCTGCCACTTTCTCTCTCTCTTCTCCTTCTGGGACCCCTAAAATGTGAATATTGCTTTGCTTCATGTCCCATAAGTCCCTTAAGCTATTTTCACTCTTTTTTCTTTTGGCTCCTTTGGATGAATTCCACTGCCCTGTTTTTGAGTTCACTGATTCTTTCTTCCACTTTATCCATTCTGCTGTTGGACTCCTCTATTGAATTCTTCAATTCAGTTATTGCATTCTCAGCTCTGTGATTTCTGTTTCATATTTTCTTGTATTTGTCTATCTCTTCTTTGAAATTCTCACTTTGTCATGCATTGTTCTCCTGACCTTGGTGAGCATCAATATGATGATTAATTTGAACTCTTTATTGGGCAAATCACTTATCTTTGTTTCATTAAGGTCTTTTTCTGCGTTTTAACTTTTTCTTTCAGTTGGAACATATTCCTCTGTTACTTCATTTTCAACTCCTTGTGTTTGTTTCTGGCATTAGAGAAAACAGACACTTCTCCTACTCTGGAAGGAGTAGCCTTGTGTAGGAGATGAAACTCAAAATTCAACCTTGCCCTATGTCTTGGTTTTCTCTCAAACCCTTGTGATTGTACAGCAGCTTTCTTTGTCCTTAGTGGCTCCCAGCATTTGAGGGTGTGCCAAGACCGGTCAGTGTCCCAAAAGGGAGGATCTCGATCAGCACCTAGATGCAGGACGATGGGAAGCCAGACCCTCCGGCAGCAGCTTTTAAAGTATGCAAAAATTCCTCTATCAGGGGAAGACTGGAAGATGGGCATTTCTATCTGTTCCATCTGCATTAAGCCCTGGGGTGATAACCAGTTAAGAACTGTTTCTTTTTTGCCACCATCCTGTTGAACCTGTGAACACCAGTCCTGTTGGCTACCAGAGCCAGACTATCAAGGGAGGTGTCCCAGAAAAGCTGCGGCACCAGGTGCATGCACAAGCTCCTTTCACAGAGACACGGGTGACTTGAGGTGGGGCAGAGAGGATGCAAAGATAGCACCTGCTGGCCTCCTTGGTCTCTGGACAGGATTGCAGTTGGCTCCTACATGTATGTTAAATTGGAAGCCTGTCCCTTAGGCTGCAGCTTTTAAGATCTGCAGATAGGCCTTTTTCACAGAAAGACTGGGCTTTTCAGTCTGCTGTCTCTGTGCTGTGCCCTGGGAAGATAGCTACAGTGAGTCTGTGTGAGCTTATTAGGAACTGTTTCTTAGTTTGCTATAGCCTTGTGGGTCTTGTGGATACAAAGCCTGTTGGTTTTCAGAACTAGATGTTTTGGGCAGCCTCTCTCAGGTGGAAGTCTTAAAAGTTGGGGCACCAGCTGTGCATTCCAAACACTTCACTCCTCAGGGAGAAGCTGGGAGTTGCGAGTTCCCTCCCAGTTGTATGTCACTATGCTCAGGGTGGGGTTTGGTGAGATTGTGTTCCAGCCTTTCTACTCATTATGTGGATATTTTCTTGTTCACTGGATGTATAGGAGTAGCTCAGCTAGTTTCTGGATTTTTTTCAGAGACAATTATTCTATATGTAGCTGTGGCTTCATTGTGTCCATGGGAGGAGGTGAGTTCAGGAGCCTTCTATGTCACCATCTTGAACTGGACTCTATTTGTTACAGCAGGTTAGGCTACACCCCAACTATGATAAAAATCCCTGGGAGTTTCTATCTTCGGGATCTCCAGTAACTGGATGAAGGATAAAAACCAGTTACCTATTTAGTCAACGTCACATAACTAGTTTTCCCCAGTTTTTAACTTTTCCTTCCCACTATTTTTTTTAGTTGAGATATGATTAACAATCAGTATAATGCACAGATCTTAAATGTTCAGTTTGGTATATTTTGACAATTTCATATATCCATGAAACCATCACCCAAAGTAAGATAGAATATTTCCATCATCCCAGAAAGTTCTCTTCTGTTCAATTTCAATCAGTTAGCTTCCCTCCATGCCCAAACAACCATTTTCTCATTTCTATCATTACAGGTTAGTTTTGCCTGTTCTAGAACTTGATATAAATGGAATCATACAGTATGCACTTTTTTATGTGTAACTTCTTTTGCTTAACATAATGGTTTTCATCCATGTTGTCACGTGTATCAATATTTCATTCTTTTTAATTGATGGAGTATTCCATTGTATGAATGTACTGCAGTTTGATTATCTATTTACCCATTAATGGAGATTTGGGTTGTTTTCAGTTTTTTGACTATTGTGATTCAAGCTGCTATAGATATTCTTGTATAAATCTTTTTGTGGAGATATATTTTTATTTCTCTAGAGTAGCTACCTAAAAGTGGAACTGCTAGACCATAGGGTAAATATGTTTAATTTTGTAAAAAACTACCAAATAGTTCTCCAAAGTTGGTTACACGCTCGCTAGCAATGTGTAAGAGCTCCATATTCTCACCAACACTTGATTTTAGTCATTCTTCTGAGTGGGTAATGGAATCTTATTGTGGTTTAAATTTGCATTTCCCAGATAGTTTAAAAATGCCCATCACCTTTTCAAGTGCTTCTTGGCCATTTGTATATCTTCTTTTGTGAAATGTTTATTTAATTCTTTTGCCATGTTTCCAAAATTCGGTTGCCTTTTTGTTGCTGATTTGTATTCCTGTGTCTTGCATATTTGTATTTATGTATTAGGGACAGAAGTCATTTTGCTAGCTACCTCCAACTGATTTCTGATCAGTTTGATCTGAAGAGCTGTGGTTCTCCTTTTGCTAGCAGGCTGATAAATGAAAAGCAATACCATATATTGGAGTATATGAGGAAGCCATTTGGTTTAAAACTAATTCAGCCTGACCTTGTTTTTCCAGAAAACCCTGATGTGGCCTGTTGAGCATGCAGTGTACATCTCCTTTAAAGATTTACTATGTCCCAAAGACAAAAATGATGCCCTTAAAGATAGGGATGTAACTTCCTCCCATATCAGAATTTCTTTAGGGATGAGCATCTCTTCCTGGAAACTAAGGATTAATTACTGACCTGCTGTGCTCACCCTGTGACTACTGACCTGCTGTGCCAGCTAAGCATCTTAAGATAGTAGTAAAAGAGATATTCCTGTCATATGTGATGTATGCTCTTTGTTCCAAGATGGTATATAACCACTAGGTACACCCCACTTCTTTGGTGTAAGCCCAGGGCTATAGTCCTCAAAACTGGATCATGTAATAAACTCACTCCAATTTTGATGTATAGTTCAATTATGGATTATTTGCACATACCTTCTCAATTAGCCATGCCAGTGCATATATTTAAGTATCCAGAGTAATAATGAACGTGCACATTTCCTGGTCTATCGCCCAAACATGTACTGTCTCATCTACCTGTGGAGGCACATTACTTAACCATATCTTGATTTCCTTAGTTCCTCATTCCAAAACACATAATTCCTTAGTTAGCTTTTAACTGACATTTACAAGAAAGTCTTACAATTTGTCCTTAAACCCCATTATATCATCTTCCAAATTTATTGTTCAAAAATAAGTCTTCAGTAAGAATTGTAAAAAATTTAGGGAATACATTTTTTAAAGAAGCAAAGAAAAAAAGTGGAGGAAGAGGATTTCCATTCTCACTGAGAAAATATGTCTGTTCATGGTTTCAAACTTAGATTAAAGCAATCATTCCTTGCTTTGGGGAATGTTTCCTCACAGTTTTAAATAATAACATCAACACATATCCAGTGATGCCTTATTGAGTTTATTAATAAACTGTTAAACCTTTTGAGTAACCTTGGGAAAAGTCTGTTTATATCCTAAGCTGAAGCTCATTTTCCGCCTGTCTACTTGCACAGAGCCCTCATCCTGGAAGGGGTGTCAGACTGTCTTCCTGCCTTTAATAAATCTCCTTCCAAAACACTTCACACCAGGTGGATCTGTATTCTATTTTTTCTTTTAATTGTCAAGAAAGAAGATTTGTCTTTTTAAGTTCTCATTCTAATGCCTGTGAGCCCACTTTGTTGGATTGTTCCTTCATAACTCAACTCCTATCACTGCAAAACAACGCCAATTCCTGTATTCTGTTCTAATTAGAGAAGGGAAATAGCTCTCACTCACTCTTATACATACGTAGACACATTGCAAAGTCCTCTTTTAGGTATCTCTCTCTCTCTTTTTTTGCTTAAATGAGGTGAAATTCTTTTCCCCCAAACTGAAAAAAGCATTTGGCTTATTCCAAGACCATCCCACTCCCACCTGACTTCTGATGGGTCGTGTATTTCTGATAAGGGACAGTTATGGACTGTGAACTAAATTCCTCCTAGTTCTTTACTAATTCCCACTTTCTCCTTTCTAAGTCACTTTCCTCCCCCCCCCAAAAAAGAAAGGAAAATATAATTAGAATCGTTTAGGGAATAAAAGAACAGGATGATGACAGTTGTAGAGGTTGAGATAGACAAAAAGACAGACACAGAGATAGAAAGATATACATGTGGAGACACTCCAAGAGACAGACGCACAGAGGTGTACAGAGGCAGAGCTGGGCAGAGACTGACAGACAGAAAACTTACACGTGCTCTCAAATAGGCCTCAAACTTAAATCTGTTGCTTTAGGGACTTTGAGGAATATGAGTGTATGAAGCACATTTAAAGAAAACATAAAAGGAGAAACTGCTTTCCTTTGAAACTTTCTCCTTTAAGAGTTATAAGTTGTGCATTTGATACATATTGTTTTTTTCTTTATTGTCAGAAAAACAGTTCTTACAGAATCAACAGCTACAAAATTCTATGTGATACCAAACGGTAATGCTAAGGTAATAATCTAGCAGAATAAATCTATGCCAGTCATCAATTTATTGCCTCCCAGCTCCACAATCACCTTTCAGTAGATGCTCTGTGATACAGGACAGAATCACTTTGAGCTTCTCCCTTACAGTGAGCATGATGTTAAGCTGTCTCAGTAGAGGGTGCTGGAGGGGCAGGAGGGAAGGAAAAGACGATGTTGCTGTTTTGGCTGTTGCCTGATGCATGAGTGGTGTGGGTGTGAGGACATCTGATGGAGTTCTGCCTCAGCCTCGGGTTGCCTCGGTGACCTTGCAATCTCAGCAGGTGCTAACCTTCTCCCAGCCCTGTGGACTAGAACCCCTGGGGCTCTGACGGAGTCCTGCGTGCATCAATGCCCCGAAGGCATTCTGTGAACACCTGCTCCCCCATGCGGATCACCTATGACTCAGAGGCTTTCTCTAAGAAGGTCTGAACCTCAGCCTTGGGAGGGGGCCCCTTTCCAAGTTCGTCTTTCCTTGGGTACTCTCCCTTAGCTCCAGGGTATTATATAGAATTTCCTTACGTTCTATAGTCACTCGTTTATTAAACTTCCCATGTTCACCCCACTGTGTAAAGCAACAGCAATACTGATGTTTTAGCAAGAAATGCAGCTGCTTTTCCACTTATAGAAGATTTGGGAGGAATTTACAGTGAAGTAGGAATAAATGAGCCAATTTCACCACTTGCAACGTTTTTCTTGCTTGATTTTCGTTTTAGGGTTTTGAAACTGGGTGATAGCTCCTTTCACTTCTCAAAGGAAGTTAACACATTTTTGTTTCATTAGCTAGACTGTCAAATCCACAGCAAGTGAATTTCTGACTCCTAGGTAGCATGAGACCCGTGAGGAAGCAACAGAAATTGGAGGAAGGTCCCCACTGACAAGGTCCATCATGATTTCAGGTTAGTGCAGGTATCATGGCAGAACTCAGATCACTGACATGACTTCTGAGTAAAAATAATTAGTGCAATTGAGCCTGAAAAAGTGCTTAGCTCGTTTAAATTTAAGACAGATCCAGGAGAGAGTGAACAGGGGGAAAAAAACCCCTATCACAGCCTTGGGGATTATAAAAATAGCAGGGACAATATCATAATAATGCCGTTAACGAGAGCAACATGACGGGCTTTGAATTTCTGGGATTACTATTACATAAATTCCTACTAGTCTTACTATTGTGATCCTAATCATAGAAACGGTAGAGATGATTGGTGTCAGTGGCTCTCAGATGTTAAGTGCATCAGAGTAACCTGGGGAACTTGATAAGATGCAGATTCCCAGCCCACTCGGCTGTCTCCCACCAGCCAGCACTTTTGAGCACTCCCGGGATTCTGACAGAGATAGCATCTTGCCCGCACTTTGAGGAACCATGGCTGACTTAGTGTCTGAATGAGTTCCCATAAGAAAAGTGAGGTTTTATTTAGAAATAAGAATAAATACAAAAACTGCTGATGTGTCCCCTTCTGGTATTAAACTGGTCTTTATTATTTTACCCCATGCTTCGTCCCAAAGACTTAAGGCAGCAAAGAATACCTTGTCCCCATTAATCTTTTTCTGTGTAGAAAGGCCTGTTACATTCATCTGGCTACTTCATACCTTGCTGGAGATGAAGTTATTTCTGGTTGAAGTTCTTGCTTTTTCTTTCCAGTAGTAAAGTGAATAAAATTCACATTGTTCTAAAAAAGGAAAAATAATTCCAACCCAACAGAATAAAGTCAATAATATCATGGAAAATATAACTAAAGAGAAAGATTTGGAACCATGTAAGAATAAAAAGCCAACATTTTCGTAGCTATCCAGAAAAGCCCCCAATATCTTAATAAAAGATGCTTGAATAAAATACACACTTAAAGGTAGAGCTCTTATTCAGAACAACTGTGATCTACCTGTTAACTCAGGAGTGATTTTAGATCACATGGTAACAATGGAATAATAGGAAAACTGGGGTGTCCCACGCTGGTTTCTCCTCTGTGAGCCTCAAAAGACGTCACTTAAGCCCTCACTCCTCACCTCAACAGTCACTGATTCTTAGGGGTTGACCCAAACTTGCTAGTCTTCAAGTTTGAAAACCAGTTATGTAAAACAAAACCTCAAATGTTCCCCTGGAGCAAAGGAAAAAATGTTTGGTTTTGACAATGCCTCCCAGAGAAACTCAGACACTTTCACTATGGATCCTTCCTGCATTCTTCGGGGGTAAGCAGCCACCACAAGAAACCAAACAGCATCAGAAAAGGCTGAGTCAACCAACATGTAGCAACACGTCCAGCAACTTCTCAAGGGGCCCAGGAAGGTGGAGGCCTCCCAATTTTCTCCTAGGACATTATTCTTTCTTGGAACTTCACAGGTTCCTTGAATATCAGCATTTGGATTATTGCAAGGCCTTCCCACTCCCACCTAACTCCTGATGGTACATGGATTTCCGAAAAGATCACATCCACAGGGACAGTTGTGAACTGTGAACAAACATTCTTGATGACGTCAGGTGTGTCCTGAAATCCTGACCGACAACGTGCTCCTGGTTGTTGTGCTCATGATCCTGCTGAGGATATTGTTTGGAGGAAGAAGGATGGCTTCCACTGTAGGTGACTTTTTTTTAATAGTGGAAAAAGAGGAGCTAGTCCTGTGCCCAAGTGGTTAAGTCCGTGCGCTCCACTTCAGTGCTTTGCTGGTTCGGATCCTGGGCGCAGACCTAGTAACATTCATCAAACCATGCTGAGGCGGTGTCCCACCTAGCACAACTAGAAGGACCTACAACTAGAATATACAACTACGTACTGGGGGGCTTTGGGGAGAAGAAGGGAAAAAAAAAACGATTGGCAACAGATGTTAGCTCAAGGCCAATCAAAAAAAAAGTGGAAATAGAATGCAAAATAGGAAAGGGGTAAAGAACAGGCTTATTTTCTAGCCAAAGGCATTTAAAAGTTAACAATGAAAACTAGGTTAGTGGTTTCTTCTTGTCAGAGCACAGAGGTCAAGTCCTGTTAGAATAAATATCACATCCACCTAAGAATTAGATTTCATAGTCACACTCCGTACCTCACTTATTTCATAGAACAACAGAACAACATTTCAGTGTGGCAAAAGGAGAGATGCTCCCCTAAGAAGGGCATAAGCTTCCAGGTGTTGTGGCACACCAAGCAGCATTACCTGCTACTCTACTGTGTGTGGGGGGGTGTCACGTATTTTGACGTGCGTAACTTAGAAAAGGGATTGAAAAAGACCGAATGTGTAAAATGTTCCCAGTCAAACCCTTAAGAAGAGTTTGGAAGCATTAGGAACTGGGAGCTGCAGAATCCCTCCAAGGAATTTCCCTAAGAACAGCTGAAGACACTTGCTGGCTGGCTGCAATGTGAACTGACCCCAAGAACCACTCAGTATCAGCAAGACACAGTTATTACCAGTTAGAGTTGATTTCAGGCACCTGTGTTGGCCTAAGTCTGAAGAAATGTCGGCGAGATACACTGTTCTTCTTTACTTCAAGATGAGCATGCACTGTGGCTGTTGAGTGCTGTCACTAGTTCCACCGATTTCCTGGGAGATGGGACCTCTGAATGTAAGATCCAAGCTTTTAAAAACATTCCTGGGAAACCAAAGTGCTGTCTTACTGTATCAATGGAGTCAGAGAGTATAAAGCCTCCAAAGAACAAAGCATCTACTTTGGTTGATGGCTTACAAGAAACTTCTGGGTGGCCTATTGGTTCCAAGTTGATCAACAGACATCTATATTGGGACCAAAACTAGTTTTCAAGTTCTTAACCAGAAGACAAATTTCATTAAGTAAGGAAAACGTACTAAGGAAAAAGGGCATTTGGTACCCTCAGACCAATTTTACTCTCCCAATACTCTAGGACTAGCTGCTACAGTCCTCGCAGCCCGAATCAGCAGAGGGGCCACCAGCCATGGATTAAGCATGTGTGAAAAGAACAAAAAATAACAGAGCCCGGGACGCACCACCTGCTCAAGGTATCAGGTTGTTGCCATCTCTAGCAGCTGTCAACATAGCCTGGCCACTGGCCCATCGCCTCCTTCCATGGTTCTAGTCCGTTTTCATCAACTTACAACTTGGGCTCTCGAGTGCTCTCTGAGATGTTGCTTCTGAAGCACGATAGTGTAAAAGTCTTCAGCTGTCAAGGAGAGAGTTTTTAATAAAAGTGTGGTTGACAGGTTTGACATTTTAGGAAAACAAACTTGTTTTTAAAGCATCAGTAAAATAGCCTGATAATATATCTCACTAAATATAGGGTGTATATAGCCTGATAATATATCTCACTAAATATAGGGTGTATATAGCCCAAATCCTGTACCGGAGGACAACATGAATTCCGTTTTGAATTGACTTGGATCCTGGCCTTCCTCTTGTCATACAGGTTGGAGGAGAGTTGTTGTCCTTGTTAGTAAAATTTAGCTCTTTCTTCCCACCACAGTGACGATGACACGAAGCACTAGGAAGTGATGCGAGAACCAGGCTGCGGAAAGCTCTCTTTCTGGGGAGGGTGTGTGTGTTCCCACTGGTTGCAGGAGTGAAGTGGGGAGGCCTGACAGAAGTGGGAATTGGGCTTCTCCCTTCTCAGTTTAACACAAGCACAGAGGGTCTACTCAGATTTGTAAAAATCAGATAAGAGTTTAAGAAAAAAACAAAAGTCTCCACGCTCAATGTCACTATCTTTGGAATTGTTCATTTCATTAAGGTTTTCACAAAATACAAAGCTCAAACATAACTGTCTACGTCCACCACAAAATAGAATCAAATAAGTGGTTAGCACACAAACAATGATCTTTTTCATTTTTTAAAAATATAAATAACAATGTTCAAGGTTTTACAATTTTCTTGTGTGTGTGTTTCTCTTTAAGGCTTTATGTTGCAGACACTTCATTAATGAGTACTGGTACCTGTCATCAGGATGCACTGCCCACAAGCAAGGAAGGCCACCGTGGATACATTCCTGAGGGTGACACACACTCATCTGTGTTGCCTCAGCCTGTTAAAAACTAACGATCAAACACCCTCCAATCAGTTCTCAGAGTTTCATTAATTTTCCTTCTACTACAAAATAATAATAGAAAGGGGTACGATCCCAGCAGCATTCAACCTCTCAGAAGATAATCATGAAGGGCAAGAAGGAAAACACAGGCTTTTTCCTGGATAGAACTTTTTCCTTTTACCCAGAAAAAACCCCCAATAACCCACAGAGTTTAAACAGTGGTTTGTACTGAAACATTTTTCAGATTAAATAGTGTTGAGAGAAAGGGTGATCTTTTGTTCGGGTATTTTAGAAGAGGTTAAAGTGGAGAGGGTAATGTTGGAAAAATACCACTGACAGTACCTCCCCCAACAGGAGACATTTCACTTGCGAGGTCTGGGGGCAGAGTCAGGGCTCCTGCCTTGGGAATGAAATCTGGGGGAAGACTCTCGAGCAGACACTTGACCTGCTCCTGGCCAAGTTTGATCTTGTCGTCCAGCTTTCGCTGCTCAATGAGGAGTGTTGACTTCATTTTCACAAAATGCTGGTAATCCTGGAGTTGCTCCTCTGAAAGGTAATTGGCCAGGATGTCCAACACCACGCGTTCCCTCCGGTCCAGGTTCTCCTTGAGCTCCCGGGCATCCTCATGCTGCCCAGCCAGGACCTTCCTCTTCTCGTTCAGAGAGCTCTGCTAGGGCGAAACAAGCAGATCAGCAAAGGGCAAGAGGAAAGAAGAAAAAAGCCAGTCTGCAAAGACACCTTTTATAGGACTGCGAAATGGCTACGTTTCTATTTCAACTGTCACTCTAAAGTAAGGAGACAATTTTTTGAAAATCAGTTTATTACCCTTCTGTTGCATGTATATGGTTCTCTAACTCGTCATGTGGCAGCTTTAATTTGAGAGAGGTGACATGAAATTGGCTGGGGTAATGACTCTAGGCTTCTAGACTTAAAAGGACAATCAATGATCCCACTTATATGAGGTTCTTAGAGTAGTCAACATCATGGGGACAGAAAACAGAATGGTGGTTGCCAGGGACTGGGGGCGGGGAAAGGTGAGTTACTATTTAATGCTAAAGAGTTTCAGTTTTGCAAAATGAAAAGAGTTCTGGAAATGGAGGCACAGTAATGTGAAAGTCCTGAATATTACTGAAGTGCATACTTTACTGAACTGCATACTTTAACATGGTTAAGATGGCAGATTTTACGTTATGTGTAGTTTACCACAATAAAAAAAAACTGAAGGGGGAAAAAAAGGGCCAGTCGTCAAGTATTTACATTTATGGAGGTTCTCAAAGTGTGGACCAGCAGCAGCATCACCTGGTAGCTTGTTAGAAATGCTAAGTTTCAGGCCATATTCCACCTACTGAATTAAAAGCTCTGAAGGTAGGGCCCAGACATCTGTGGTTTAACAAGCCTTCCAGGTGATTCTTTTGCAGCTGAAGTTTGAGAACCTCTGTCCTAATCCACAATCAACAATGGGAACATTTTATTTGCTATCTCTAAAGAGATCAGTTTCCATTTTCCAGGCCTCTGAATCTAACATGAGAGAAATTCTATTTAACAATGATGGCAATTTCATATTCTGGGAGATTCTTATACAAACCCAATGGTACGGTAGCTTGTTATCTTTAGGGCTAATTTACTTTATAAAAATCTTTAATGTAGTTTCTTACCCAACATGCTGACATATAATGAATGTCATTTAAAATTTTTCAAAACTTTTATATTTAACCATTCAGACTTTCAGGCTAAAGTGACTGAGAAACATTAACATGAAAATTAATCAAGAAATACGATTATTTAAATATATACCTCAATACAAATTAGCTTATGTAAGGTTATGAAAGGCTCGGGCATGTCTTTGTGCTAACTTCCCTTGAACTAGCCTGTCATACTGCCTGGAGGAAACGTGCAAAGTTATAGGTTTATCTTCCAAATGTCTCCATTTTCATAAGCTTCCTTCTCCTAATCAGAAAAACACACTTAAGGAAAACTGCTTAGGGATTGAATTTTAATGAAGACACCTTTCAAAATACTGTAGAGGTATGTTAAAAAGTGAAAACCTCTTTCTCACCTTTAAAAAAATTATGAAATATTTTAAATGTGAGAAATTTACAGAGAATGCTCACCATTAGTAGTGCCAAGTCCTAACATGCACAGTTTTCACATTTGCTTCAGATTAAAAATTTTAAACTCAGAGGTTCACCTGAAGCCTATATATACTTCTCTCAAATCGCCCCCATCCCATCTTCCTCCTCCCTCCTCTCATTAGTAACTGTTGTTCTGAATTTCGCATTTATTGAACCATGTATTCTTTTCTCATTTCTGTTTATACTTTTAGTTTCTTAACAAAGACTAATCATTACAAAAACTAACAATGATGTAGTACTTTGCAGGTGAGCAAGCACTCACTTGTAATTAAGAGTCTGTGTGTGTACTGAGTGTTGAGTTGAATTCAATTCTGGAACAACTCATCTTCCCCTAACTAAAATCTGCTCCCGTATTCCTACCTCAGCTATCTGTAGATCCATCCAGGCAGCCACACAGGAAACCTGCAATTACTTTCTGTCTGTCCTTGCCCTCACGCCCTGCTCATTCAAACACGCCCTGCTCATTCAAACACGCCCTG